>NC_056626.2:23107860-23297860 GCF_002870075.4 Lactuca sativa
ACTCGCCCTATATATAGAACACTTATCCATTTGGAACACTTTACTTCCTCAAAGCTAGGACCCAAAAATCCTCTCAAGTATCATCTAAATCTCCTTGAGGATCTTCATAAAAGGTAACATCTTACACCAAGAACACTAGGTGTACGGCCGCACACACCATGTATGGCCGCACACCCAACCGCACACACCATGTAGGGCCGCACACACATATAGTGCGTATTTTGGCCATACACTCCTTTGTAAAGCCATATACCCCCTTCATACAATCATATATGGTTGTAACACTTCAATATAAGTGTTTACTAGTCCCTAAGGTGGTCACAATTCAATAATCAGTTGTTCTAAACACTAACTGGATACATATATGTGATATTATATGTTAACTAGGATCATAGAGTGTGTTCAAGGCTTCACTTGACACCTAGCAAGCCTACATCTGCAGCTCATCCGTACCACTCACTACAGGTGAGTTGATACCCCTTAATCAATATTTTAAATGTTTTTAAATGCTTTTATGGGGGGGGGGATACAAGTTGAATCATGCTAGTTATTATATCAATCACATATAGTTAATAAGCAGCATACAAATGGATTTACTACTTATTAGCTGTTTTACCAAACAGTTTACTTCAAATGGTTTTCCAAAACACTTTTACTCATTTAAAACTCTTTGCTAAACTGTCTTTCATACTGAATGTATCTTTTCAAACCCTGTTACAGTTGTGATTCAAAACAAATGTTTTCCTTATACTTTACACTGTTCTTATCAAACAAACTGCTTTCAAAATCATTTTACATTTTGACATCAAGTCATCTTTTCTTAGTTGCCAAACTTTTCAATAGTTTACAACTTCTGTTATACTTGTATATTGTCAATTGCATGCCTATGTATGTATAGTTATATAAGAAATGTTTAAAGGACTTAGGAAGGCTAGCCACTTTATTTCCTTTTCCCCGTTGGGATGTGGTCTGGTAGGGTATCGGGTATCCGTCTGACAGTCGTTTAATTATTAGTTATATATCATGTGTACGTACATAGTCATAAAAGTTCTATCGGTCAGTTCAATACCCTTGGGTAGCAAGGGTATACCTACATGTTCATACGTACAAGTCATATTACTAGTAAGCTACCATATGGGTAGTTTAGGAAGATACTAATACTATTACTAGAATACGAAATCATACCACGAGTCAGTTCATCCATGAGTCTTTACATGCTAAATAGAGAGAGAACACGCTCTACAGCTAGCACACACAGTACACTACTATACTACTATATGAGTACGTTTACATAGATACGCTTACATAGATACGCTTACATGAGTACGTTTACATAGATACGCTTACATAGATACGCTTACATGAGTACGTTTACATAGATACGCTTACATGAGTGCGTTTACATATACGATGATAGGACAAACATAACTAGGTGCTATAGCATGGAACGATTTCAGGATCTAACAATAACAATGAATCACAACGCATTGTGATAGTTATATTAGGTATACATGATTATAGTAATGTGGATGTTCGCGGCTTGCAAACATGCAGGGGTCGTGTATGGGTCCCAAAATCTCTTTGACAAGGGAGCGTCTAGCCTGGGATCTAGCCATCACATTATGCCTTATCCCTCAAATAAGGCAAAATAGTACAAAAGTAGTCACTTATTACAAATACTACAGTACTTACGAAATTACAATAGATTTAAGGTAGTTAGTACGGTTGTAGTTATCTTATACTACACCATAGTACTATTTCATTTTCCCATTACATTCACTTCGTGAATATTCACACGATGCACGATAATGTAGAAGATATATTTTTGGGTAATGATAGTCGGATTTGGGAAAATACACACTCTTACAAGAGACACACACAGATACTAGATGCCTTGGTAGAAGGATACTTTTAGTAGGAAACATATGGTTTTTGTAGGAGGTTTAAAACTTTTACATACTTACATTTCATATGCGTACAAATACTTACATACAAATTAAGACACTAAAATACTTATGATCTCACCAGCTTTAAAGCTGATACTCTCTTTCAATATAACTTGTATCCTCAGGTCAACAGTAGACAGGTACCGATGCAAGGTTTAGAGAAAATGGAACTCGTTCAAGACTCATCTTTCATTTTGATTTATACTTTAGTGTATATTAGACATATCAGAAGACTTGTATTAAAATTATATTATTAATGCAATGGATGATGTTGTTGCTTGTTTACTACTTTTCATTGTTGTGATACTGTACATGACGTCCTCCGCCCCAGAACGTTTCCGTCGTTCATGGTTTTGGGGTGTGACATTTATTAACCCTAATGATCATAGGAGTTATATCATTCATAGAATGATCATCTACTCATGCACACACATTAAAGTTCATTTCTTTATTTCCTAACCCTAGGTTTTGATCCAAATCGACTGATAATTACCAATGATCATGGACAAATATGATTCAAATTGACATAGTCAAAATGATCATCTAAACTATATTAATTCAGTAATAGGGAATAAAGCAACAATCTTTAACACATATAGATCTGCAATCAAACTTGAAAAAATAAATTAAATAAGGATAAACACTCCAAGTAGCAATTAATCCAAAATATTAAAGAGTCATCAAATCATAAACACAAAGCAAAGGGTTTTAACACCCAAATCAAAAAGTAAACACATAATGGAATCACAGTGGAATGTAAATCATGATGTAACAACTCAAATTTTCAAACAAATTTTTCATTTTTAAAATATAATTATTTCCATTTAAAACAAGGCATAAATAGTTTAAGTATTCTGTCAAATACAAATATTCAAAATCCCAAGATCATAAAACATTCTTCAGTGTGTATCGATCATGCCGGCGCCTTCCCACGGTCCTCGCTAGTACCTGAAATACATGCACAACAACTGTAAGCATAAATGCTTAGTGAGTTCCCCAATATACACTTACGCACATACGCCTTTCCAGGCCCTGACCTTCCGGTCCTCATTACAACGCCTTCTGGCCCATAACATAATCGCCTTCCGGCCCATAATATATTGCCTTCCGGCCCACATATCATACATAGCACATATAACAATTAACTTACCACATATAGCATACATATCACATAACATATCCGACCTCCCGGTCACACAGTCAAACCCTTCCGGGTACAGTATAGTGAGAAGACTCACCTCGTAAAAGCTGAACGCTAGCAAATCCCGAAATGACTCGTGCACAACCGACGAGCTACAACCTCCCTATAACATTACATATCTCATTAATACTTATATCTTCTAAGTGTGACTATCCCTAAGAAGTCAGACTTAGGTCAACTCTGGTCAACGGTCAACTGTCAGCTCGACCGGACTCGGCGAGTACCATGGCGACTCGGCGAGTCTAGACGTCTTCCAACTTTCCGAGATTCCTTATCTACTCGTCGAGTACCCTCCTCGACCCGACGAGTTGCTCCTGGAAGAATCGCGGGGCCACCCCGACTCCACTCGCCGAGTCTGAAGAACAACTCGGCGAGTCCCAGTAAATCTTCAAGCTACTCGCCGAGTCTGTTCATCGGACTCGGCGAGTCCACGCCATGCAGTCGATCAAACTGCTTCCTGAGATAGGCCTCGTCCCGAAATACACATGCATGGGACCTTCTGGACCTCTAAAGGTCCTACTACAAGATTATAGTCGTTGGGTAACAAGGCACTAATTCATCTAATCACTAAATGGGTTCTATAAACCCTAATTTCATAAATACATCAATATAGCAGAGCATACACGAATTCCTACCTGGATGATGTATTCTCTGTATTCCCAATCCTCAGAATGTGACCCCTTGCTGCTCCTTTAGCCAATCCTTTCTCTTCCTTGCACAACCACTCTTCTATAACCAACAATGGCCTAAGATCCTTGCTCCAGCTGCACCCAATCGATTTAGGGTTCTTCTCAGAAGGCTAAAACGAACAATGACGGCCTATGAGTCCCTTTTATACGTCCCAAACCTGAACGGTTAGGGTTTCCGCTAAACAGCGTCGACTCGCCGAGTCCATACCTGGACTCGTCGAGTCCGGTCGCGATCCTGCGACCAAGTCTGCGATCCTACTCGGCGAGTCTAGGCTCCAACTCGCCGAGTCCCCTCATAAACCACCCAAAAACATAATTAAACAATACCTGAGATCTCGGGCTGTTACAACTCTCCCCCACTTGGATTAGACTTCGCCCTCGAAGTCTCACTCTGCAAATAATTCCGGATGCTGCTCCCGCATCTCGCGTTCCGGTTCCCAAGTCATTTCCGATCCCTTACGGTGTTGCCATTGAATCAATACCAGAGGTACCTCCTTGTTCCTCAGAACCTTGATCTTCCGATCTCTGATAGCCACTGGTCTCTCCGCATAATTCAGGCTCGCATCCACCTGAATATCCTCCAATGGAACCACTGCCGACTCATCGGCTATGCACTTCCTCAACTGCGACACATGAAAAGTGTCATGGACCTGACCCAACTCCGCTGGCAATTCCAACCGGTAGGCTACCCGACCTATCCTTGCAATCACACGAAATGGCCCAATATACCGGGGCCCCAATTTGCCCCTCTTCCTGAATCGAATCACTCCTTTCCAAGGAGAGACCTTCAGGAGAACGAAGTCGCCGACCTGAAATTCAAGCTCGGATCGGCGCCTGTCTGCATAACTCTTCTGTCGGCTCTGGGCCGTCAATAACCTTTGTCTCACTTGCTGGATCTGCTCTGTCGTCTGTAGCACGATCTCCGTGCTGCCCATCACTCTTTGTCCCACCTCTCCCCAACAAATGGGAGTCCGACACCTCCTACCATACAACAGCTCGAAAGGTGGCATACCAATGCTCGAATGGTGGCTGTTGTTGTAGGAAAACTCTGCCAATGGCAAATACGCATCCCAACTACCCCCGAAGTCTAACACACACGCCCGGAGCATGTCCTCCAGCGTCTGAATCGTCCGCTCGCTCTGACCATCTGTCTGGGGATGGTATGCGATACTAAAATGCAATTTAGTACCCAGCTCCTCATGGAATTTCTTCCAGAACCTGGAAGTGAAGCGCACATCGCGGTCTGACACAATCGAGATCGGCACCCCGTGTCGAGATACCACCTCCCTCACATATATCTCCGCCAACTTCTCCGCTGAAGAACTCTCACTGATGGCAAGGAAGTGTGCACTCTTCGTCAACCTATCCACGATCACCCAAATTGCGTCAACTCCCCTAGCAGTCCTCGGCAATTTGGTGATAAAATCCATAGTGATCTGTTCCCACTTCCACTCGGGAATCTCCAATGGCTGTAATTTGCCATGCAGTCTCTGGTGCTCAGCCTTAACCCTACGGCAGGTCAAGCACCTCTCAACGAACCATGCCACGTCCCTCTTCATACAGGGCCACCAATATTCCTTCCTCAAATCCAAATACATCTTTGTAGCACCGGGATGAATCGAGAATCTCGATCTATGAGCCTCTTCCATCAAAGTAGTACGCGTGCCGCCCACGAACGGTACCCAAATCCGACCCTGAAACGTCATAAGCCCTCGACTATCCCTGACAAGCTCTGAGATTAACCCCACAACCCGCTCTTTCTTCTGCATTTCTGGTCGCACAGCTTCAGCCTGTGCCCTACGAATATCATCCAATACAGGAGTCATCACAGTCAGTCTCAAGCATACGTCTCGCGATGGAGTGCTCTCCGCCCTACGGCTCAATGCATCGGCTACCACATTAGCCTTGCCTGGGTGGTACAGGATCTCACAATCATAATCCTTGACCACATCCAACCACCTCCTCTGACGCATATTTAGGTTGGGTTGATCCATCAAATACTTCAAACTCTTATGGTCCGTGTATATCGTACATCGAACCCCATACAAGTAGTGACGCCAAATTTTGAGAGCGAACACTACTGCCCCCAACTCCAAATCATGCGTGGGATATCTCGCCTCATGAGGCTTCAGCTGCCTCGACGCATAAGCTATCACATGACCCCTCTGCATCAACACTGCACCCAGTCCCGAAATCGACGCGTCGCAATATACCACAAAGTCTTCCATCCCTTCTGGGAGGGCTAATACCGGGGCTTCGCACAATCTCTGGCGAAGTGTCTCAAAGGAGGTCTGCTGCTCGGGCCCCCATGAGAATGCAACACCCTTCCGGGTCAATCTGGTGAGTGGCACTGCGATCTTGGAGAAATCCTTGATAAATCTCCGATAATACCCTGCCAACCCAAGGAAACTTCTGATTTCAGAGGGTGACTTCGGCACCTCCCAACTCATCACCGCCTCAACCTTGGCCGGATCGACCAATATCCCTTTCTGATTAACCACATGTCCTAGAAACTGGACCTCCCGCAACCAGAAGTCACATTTGGAGAACTTTGCATAAAGCTTCTCCGACCTCAATACCTCCAGGACCTCCCTCAAATGCTCCTCATGCTGCTCTCTAGATCTCGAATACACCAGAATGTCGTCGATAAATACAATCACTGACCGATCCAACATCGGCCTGCATACCCTGTTCATGAGATCCATGAACACAGCCGGGGCATTGGTGAGTCCAAAAGGCATCACCACAAACTCATAATGCCCATATCGCGTCCTAAACGCTGTCTTCTGGACGTCCTCATTCCGCACTCTCACCTGATGGTATCCTGACCTCGGATCGATCTTGGAAAACCAAGATGCTCCCTGCAACTGATCGAATAAATCATCGATCCTCGGCAACGGGTAACGGTTCTTGACCGTTAACTTGTTCAACTCCCGGTAATCAATGCACATCCGGTGTGAACCATCCTTCTTCTTGACGAACAGAATAGGTGCTCCCCATGGCGAGCTGCTCGGCCGAATGAATCCCTTCCCCAGCAACTCCTGGAGCTGCGAGGACAACTCTTGCATCTCTGGAGGTGCAAGACGATAAGGCACCCTAGCAATGGGCGCAGCCCCCGGAATCAGATCGATACCGAATTCTACTTGCCTCACAGGAGGTACTCCCGGCAGTTCCTCGGGAAAAACATCTGAAAACTCACGCACCACAGTGACCTCCTTAACTGACTTCGGTCTCTCGGAAACCTCCCGCGTATCCATCACATACGCCACAAAACCCTTACAGCCCTGCTGTAGACACTGCCTCGCCCTAGCGGCAGAACAAAAGGCTGATCCTGGACGGGTACCCTCACCGTACACTGAAAGAACTCCCCCTCTATGGTCTCGTATGGTCACTAACTGACGCTCACAGTCGATGACAGCGCCGAATCGGCTCAACCAGTCCATGCCCACGATAACACAGACGTCACCCATCGCAATAGGAATCAGGTCAATCGGGAATTCTACCCCGAAAATCCCTAGCACACATCCTCGAAGAACCTCCGTGGCATAAATTGATTTCTCGTCAGCTATAGAAACCCTCAAAGGTCGACTCAACGACTCACGACTAACGCCGATATGCTGACTAAAGGCTAAGGACACAAAGGACCTACTAGCACCCGAGTCAAATAACACTAAGGCAGGCACAGAGTTCACAAGGAAGGTACCTACGCATATAATAACATAAGCATAACATCTCGACATTAAAATAAATACATGAATTACGACATACTTGCCACAACATCGGGCGCAGCGCGGACCTCCTCCGCAGTCAGCTGAAAGGCTCTCCCACGAGCCCTCGGGGTCTCGACCTTCACCGGTCGAGTCTCAGTAGTCCTGGCAACAGGTGCAGATCCCTGACGAAGCTGCGGACACTCGGCCTTCCGATGGCCGGTCTGGTTGCAATGGAAGCAAACCATAAACCCCTTGGGGCACTCCCTAGCAATGTGCCCCTCCTTGCCGCACTTGTAGCAAGCACCGGCTCGACACGCCCCATCGTGACCCTTGCCGCACTTTACGCAAGTGCGGTTCTTCGAACCTCCCGACCTCAAATCGGCGGACTTGATCCGCTTGGCTGCCGGCTGAGACTGAGCCGGCCGCCGGTCTGCCTGCTGAGACTCGGCCTCCTCCCTGGCCTAAGTCTCTAACTCGATCTCACGCTTCCTGGCATTAGCCTGAAGCTCAGTAAAAGTATGGTAAGTGGAGTTTGACACAAACTCCCGGATCTCCCTCCTCAGAACACCCAAGTACCGGCTCATCCGAGCCTGCTCTGTGGCCACCAGCTCGGGGCAAAACATCGCCCTCTCATGGAACTTCCGCGTGATCGCCGCCACCGAATCAGTACCCTGCTTGAGGGTTAAGAACTCCTGAACCAATCGTTCCCGCTCCACCGGGGGAACGTACTCCTCCCTGAACATAGTAGTGAATCCCTCCCATGTCACTGCCGCAGTCTCTGCCAAAGTGAAGTTCGCCGTCACGAACTTCCACCAGTCCTTTGCTCCCAGACGGAGCTGGTTCAAAGCGAACCGTACCCTCAGGTGCTCCGGGCATGAACAAGTGTAGAAGCACCCCTCTATATCTGCGATCCACCTCATCGCAGCAATCGGATCCTGCGTCCCATCGAACTCTGGTGGCTTCGTGTTGCTGAACTCTCGGAACAGCAATGAGTCACCCCCCTGTGGCCTAGCAGCGGCCACAGCTGCGGTAGCTGCAGCGGTTGCAGCCTCAGTCAATGCGGCGTACCGCTCGTCGAACGTCTCCATCAGGGTGGTCTTGATAGACCCAAACATCTCCGGGATCTCAGCCCGGATCGCCGCCGCCACCTCCTCGTGAATCATCTGACGAATATCCTCGTCACTCACACCGCTCGTACTCGCTCCGTGGCGTGGTCTAACCATGATGTCTCTGAAATACAACATAAAACTATCAGAGACTCCATCTAGTGTAATAGAACTCGATAACGCAACCCTACCCCGTCCCCGATATCCAGGGATTCCTACTTGGGTCTCCCACTGACCCGGTGCCCTCGGTAGTACGGGCCCAATACTACCGACCACACCGCATCGGTGTTCATCCCAAGTCCTCCTCCCCAGACTTCGGATAGTAAGTACTCTACTTCTGTTATGCACCATCTACCCGCATACTAGCAACGCATCTCATATAGGCAACTTCCCTAGACTAAGGCATCACAAATCAGGCCACTCTAGTCCTATCATGAATACCTAGTCTTCTAGCATGCATAACAATTCACATCATATAATATTGTAAGGTATTTTGGGGATCTTTACCGTTCGGGCGCTGACTGATCGTACACACTGCTTCTTTCTTGCTTACCACAAAACCATTTACAAAAGTTTATGCCTTTATTTGAAAAGTTTCCTTGAATCCTCGGTTTGAGTTCAGTTACTCCCGAAGGTGCACCCGAATCTCTCAAACCAAGGCTCTGATACCAATTGTAACAACTCAAATTTTCAAACAAATTTTTCATTTTTAAAATATAATTATTTCCATTTAAAACAAGGCATAAATAGTTTAAGTATTCTGTCAAATACAAATATTCAAAATCCCAAGATCATAAAACATTCTTCAGTGTGTATCGATCATGCCGGCGCCTTCCCACGGTCCTCGCTAGTACCTGAAATACATGGACAACAACTGTAAGCATAAATGCTTAGTGAGTTCCCCAATATACACTTACGCACATACGCCTTTCCAGGCCCTGACCTTCCGGTCCTCATTACAACGCCTTCCGGCCCATAACATAATCGCCTTCCGGCCCATAATATATTGCCTTCCGGCCCACATATCATACATAGCACATATAACAATTAACTTACCACATATAGCATACATATCACATAACATATCCGACCTCCCGGTCACACAGTCAAACCCTTCCGGGTACAGTATAGTGAGAAGACTCACCTCGTAAAAGCTGAACGCTAGCAAATCCCGAAATGACTCGTGCACAACCGACGAGCTACAACCTCCCTATAACATTACATATCTCATTAATACTTATATCTTCTAAGTGTGACTATCCCTAAGAAGTCAGACTTAGGTCAACTCTGGTCAACGGTCAACTGTCAGCTCGACCGGACTCGGCGAGTACCATGGCGACTCGGCGAGTCTAGACGTCTTCCAACTTTCCGAGATTCCTTATCTACACGTCGAGTACCCTCCTCGACCCGACGAGTTGCTCCTGGAAGAATCGCGGGGCCACCCCGACTCCACTCGCCGAGTCTGAAGAACAACTCGGCGAGTCCCAGTAAATCTTCAAGCTACTCGCCGAGTCTGTTCATCGGACTCGGCGAGTCCACGCCATGCGGTCAATCAAACTGCTTCCTGAGATAGGCCTCGTCCCGAAATACACATGCATGGGACCTTCTGGACCTCTAAAGGTCCTACTACAAGATTATAGTCGTTGGGTAACAAGGCACTAATTCATCTAATCACTAAATGGGTTCTATAAACCCTAATTTCATAAATACATCAATATAGCAGAGTATACACGAATTCCTACCTGGATGATGTATTCTCTGTATTCCCAATCCTCAGAATGTGACCCCTTGCTGCTCCTTTAGCCAATCCTTTCTCTTCCTTGCACAACCACTCTTCTATAACCAACAATGGCCTAAGATCCTTGCTCCAGCTGCACCCAATCGATTTAGGGTTCTTCTCAGAAGGCTAAAACGAACAATGACGGCCTATGAGTCCCTTTTATACGTCCCAAACCTGAACGGTTAGGGTTTCCGCTAAACAGCGTCTGTAACAGCCCAAAATCTCAAGTATTGTTAAGTTGCATTTTGGGGGTGTTTTAAAGGAGAGACTCGACGAGTTGGAGCCAGACTCGCCGAGTAGGGTCGCAGGTTTGGTCGCGGGTTCACGACTGGACTCGACGAGTCCAGATATGGACTCGGCGAGTCGACGCTGTTCAGCGGAAACCCTAGCCGTTCAGTATTGGGTCGTATATAAGGGTTATTATGCCGTCATTTCATGACTTTGGATCGATTGGGAAGAACCCTAGGCGACTGGGGCGGCTAGAGCAAGTTTGAAGGCCATTGGTGACCTTGAAGGAATTGTTGTGCAAGGAGGAGAAGGGTTTTGGCTAAAGGAACTGCAGGGAGTTCGAGTTCTGAAGTTTGGGGACATGGAAGGTGCATCATTCAGGTAATAATTCGGATTACATTCTCCTGTGATTGATGTGTATATAGATTTAGGGTTTATGGAACCCATTTGGAGTCTAGATGAATTGTTGTGTTGTTATTCAACGTTTATAACCCTGTATTAGTACCCTTAGAGGTCCAGAAGGTCCTATGTTTGTATATTCGGGAAAATATGTATCTCAGGAAGCAGTTTGATCGACTGCATGGCGTGGACTCGCCGAGTCGGATGATCAGACTCGGCGAGTAGCTTGAAGATTTACTGGGACTCGCCGAGTTGTTCTTCAGACTCGGCGAGTGGAGTCGGGGTGGCCCCGCGATTCTTCCAGGAGTGACTCGTCGAGTCAAAGAGGATACTCGACGAGTAGAAGGGGAATCTTAGAGGATTGAAGGACGACCAGACTCGCCGAGTCGCCAGGGAACTCGCCGAGTCCAGTCGAGCTGACAATGGACTGTTGACCAGAGTTGACTGGTGTGATTTCTTAGGGTCAGTTAACTTGGAAGATAGAAGTATTAATAAGGGATATATGATGTTACAGGGAGCTTGTAGCTCGGAGGATCAAGTGCAAGGGACTTTAGGAGTTGCTATCTTCCAGTGTCCGCGAGGTGAGTCTTCTCACTATACTTCACCCGGAAGGGTTTGATTGTGTGACCGGAAGGTCAAGTATGTTATGTGTTATGTTTATATGCTATAAATGGAAAGTTAGCTGCTACGCGTGATATACATGCTTATATATGGGCCGGAAGGCAAAGTATTATGTGACAGAAAGGTCAGGTATGATATATGGTGTATGTGCTTTATGTGTTAGAATATTTGTATTATGTGTTATATATGTGTATGGGCCGGAAGGCAATTATCTTATGGGCCGGAAGGCGATATATATTGTGGACCGAAAGGTCCGGGCCGGAAGGCAATGTTATGTTGACCGGAAGGTCAGGGCCTGGAAAGGCGTATGTGCGTAAGGTATATTGGGGGACTCACTAAGCTTCGTTCTTACGTTGTTTATGTTTAGAAGTATTAATAAGGGATATATGATGTTACAGGGAGCTTGTAGCTCGGAGGATCAAGTGCAAGGGACTTTAGGAGTTGCTATCTTCCAGTGTCCGCGAGGTGAGTCTTCTCACTATACTTCACCCGGAAGGGTTTGATTGTGTGACCGGAAGGTCAAGTATGTTATGTGTTATGTTTATATGCTATAAATGGAAAGTTAGCTGCTACGCGTGATATACATACTTATATATGGGCCGGAAGGCAAAGTATTATGTGACAGAAAGGTCAGGTATGATATATGGTGTATGTGCTTTATGTGTTAGAATATTTGTATTATGTGTTATATATGTGTATGGGCCGGAAGGCAATTATCTTATGGGCCGGAAGGCGATATATATTGTGGACCGAAAGGTCCGGGCCGGAAGGCAATGTTATGTTGACCGGAAGGTCAGGGCCTGGAAAGGCGTATGTGCGTAAGGTATATTGGGGGACTCACTAAGCTTCGTGCTTACGTTGTTTATGTTACGTTGTTTCAGGTTCTTACAGTAACGCGGGATGGCAACGGTTCGATTGTACACACCGAAGAAAGAGTTGTATTTTGGAGGATCCTGGTCTTCTATTATAACGAAAATGAAACTATGTTTCGTAATTCGAACGTGAATAAGATTTTAAACAAGTGTTTTAATATTAAATTGATTATTTAAATGAAAATTTTGTTTTTTGGAAATCACGGTGTTACAAATTGGTATCAGAGCCTTGGTTTGAGGGATTCGGACGCGCCTACGGGTAAATCTGGACTCAAACTGAGGAAGTAAGAAAAAGCTTTCCAAATAAATGGTTTTCTAAAAGTGAATAAGAGTTCAAAGAGAAAGCAACAAAGAGCAGTGTGTACAATCAGCCAGAGCCAAACGGTGATTTCCCAAAATACCCTTACTTTTGTGTTATGAAATATTTATTATGCACTTTATGAGATATTATTGCATGCTAGAGACAGGCTAGGTATTTCACATCTTAGGACTAGAGTGGCCTGATTTGTGATGCCTTAGTCTAGGGTTTGCTGTTATATGTGCGTTATGCTTTTGTGTGTATGTGATGAGTGAGAGTATTTAGTTAGAACGCACAAGGAGTAAAGCTACGGGGTACGGAGGTACTTCCGAGGATGAGCCGAGAAGGTGGAGCTACCACAGATGGGGAGTCCTATGTATGCTTCAATGCTCGAATGCTGCTTGCTTTGTGCTTTGTGGAGTTACCGATGATGGGAGTCAGCTACTAAGTGAGTATGACGATACTCAGGAGGTAGAGGGCTGGCATCATTAGTAACTCTTCAGCAGCTGATAGCAAAGAAGTGGGAGGACAGCGGTAGGGACTAGGGAGTAAACCTAGCCAGATGAGTGCGCTGGTAGAGTAGAGGATTTCGCTGGAAAGCGAGCACGCGCGATGAGATGGGTGAAAGAGCAGGTTTATCAGCTACTTAGGAACTCTGGGATGGTCCGTGTGGAAAGTATGGGTAGATGTGGCAGGTAGTATGGGCCCGTACTACTGAAAGCAGAGGACCCATACTTGATACAGGGGGCATCCTAAGGGTCCTAAGGAACGGATTGAGGGGTGATGTTATGGTTCGGATACCATACATCGGAGCGGATACAGAGTGATGTTATGGTCCGGGCACCATACATCGGAACAGATTGAGATAGATGCTGTGGTCCGAGTGCTATACATTGGAGCAGATTGAGGAGTGGTGCTATGGTTCAGGTACCATACACTGAAGCATGTTGAGGAGGGATGTCATGGGATGAATACCATGGTCCGTAGTGGATGATGCTTGTGGCTATCTTGTTATCCGGTTATGACCGATGAGGTAGAGATTGGACGCTATGGGTTTCAGGCCTGTAGACCATGATTGAGTACGGAGAGGCGTTCCTCGAGGGGAAAGACAAGTGCCTATCAGAGTATTTTGGTAAGAGTCAAAGACAGGGGAGAATTTTAGTTGAGTCGAGCAATCAGACAACAGAGGAGAGGTCACCTTTTTGAGTGGGTAGTGTCATTTATGCTCGTGTGCAAGACGCGAGAGGTCTGGTGTTTCAGTTCTGGATTTGGGAGTACACCCTGCAGGTAGTTACCGATAATGACTTCCCTCAGGGCATCAGGTAGCGGGTGTACCTCGAGACAGAGATTTACCATGAACGGACAGTCAGTTGGGGCTGAGGTAGTCGAGAACCACACCACACCTAATTGAGAATAACAGGTTGGGTTATAGTGGTAGCAGTGAAGAGTTCAGACGAGTTTTGCAGTGCGGAGAGTTGTCGTCTATGTTGAGAGTAAGTCCCTGTCCTTGGGACAAATCCGGCGTTGGATACGGATTGATGAGTTGAGATGAGAGGAACGATGATGCTGCGGTGCAGCCTGCTAGCCAGATATGTTATCGAGCAGTGCAGGTGCTTAGTACTAGATCCGTATGGGATTTGGAACGATTAGAGGCAGCCGTGATGAGAAGTTCTTGGAGAGTTAGCTAGAGGTTCAGAGTATAGGGGATTGATTGACTTCATAAGGGGAGGGACTATCGAGTGTTGCAGCACTTTACTGGGGCAGGTGCGATTTCGCTGGTGAAAGATAGTCGTGGGTTGATTGTATACTAATCGGTGTTGGTTCGAACCTTAGTGGGGGAGAACCGGGTGCAGTACGTAAGAAAGCAAGAATTGTCAGGAGTAGTAATAAGGGGAGTATATAGATGCAGTAGGAAAGCATGAGACCATAGGTGTCGATGATCGAGTAAAAAGGGGTTACATCGGAGCTTGCGGGTCCGGTGGTGCATGCCGCAAGTGCGGAAAGGAGGGGCACTGTGCACGGGATTGTTGGCAGTCAGCGCCAATTCGGGACTTGAGGAGGACAGGATGGAGCGGAGCCCCAGAGAGCTCAGGGTCGCGTTTATCTGCGTACGACAGAGGGAGACGGAGCAGTGCCGGAGGCAGCTGCGGGTATGATGTTTTCATGATGTCATAATTGTCTTGCATTGATTTGGCGTATTGTTTGTGCTGGTATCTTGTATGGATTTCGATGCGGTATTCGTTGTTTCGCGGGTCTGGCATGGTTATGGATTGGTGCTTCAGGTTTTCGCTTTGGCATTCGTTGTTCCCTGATGGTTGGTTATGGGTTATTGTCGAGGATTCCTTTGGTTACCGTTCGTAAGGGTTGTTAGGGGAGATGCGGCACTGGGTTGATCGTCGGGTAGCATCTACAGTCGTGGAGTGGATGATTGAAGGACTAGATTCTTGTGAGTGGGTTGATCAGGGAGGATGTGTGTTGTGCTGAGGGCTGCTTGTGCTTGTGGGAAGCAGTCAGTGTGTAATTGTTCTCTTGGTTCAGGATTGTTCTGTAAGGTCGTTAATGACGATCGGTGGCAGTTAGTCAGTGCTTTAGTGGGGGAAGAACTAGAAAATTTTCCGGGAGATCGATGAGTATATGAGGGTGCGCAGCTGCCGGGATTCAGCAGTGTTTGTCAGCGCAGAGTATAGGCCGACGAGAGCGAGTGTCGGGTATGCGGGGCGGGATACAGACCTAGGGCATTCGATTGTGGAGGCCTGAGAGAAGGTCGGGATCAAGCTTGAGTAAGTGACCGGGGTTATGTGATCAGAGTATTGGTATGTTTGAGATACGTGATGGGTTGTACTGCATTAATCCCACGGGATTATGTTGTGCATGTTTCTAGAGCTGGAACCGGAAGGTTCCAGAGTTAGAACCTGAGGGTTCGCAGAGTTGGGTGTACGGACCCACAGAGATATAGCCTCGAGTGGCTAGTATGTGTTATGAGAGTCGGTCCAGTCATGCTGGAGACTCTGTTGGTATTGCTGGATCAGTTGAGATTACGGATGGTGCATGTGCAGTGTGATTACATTGGAAGGTCGGGCCCCGGGGTTAGTGATCTTGTTTAGCTGAGGCAGTGATCTTAATGAGTGGAGAGAGTGCATGATATTGAGAGCCCCTGCAATGAGAACCAGAGTATGTGGATAGCGGTTATGCAAAAAGGGTAGTGTCGCTTGGGGCGAGCACTGTGGTACCGGTTGGAGTGGCATTATGGCCAAGAGGGCTCATTGGAAAAAGGAAAAGAGGAAGGTGTGTAACTCCGAAGGGGTGCAAGTTCACGAAAGTGAAAGCTGCAGAGCAGAATTATGGTTAGAGTATTTCAAGTATGGTTTCGAGCATCGTGTTTGCGGCAGTGAAGTAGGAACCCATCCGGGTTGGGGTGACTGACGAGACTCAGAAGGGATGCAAGGGAATAGAGAATCTTGAATTCTCAGTGTGATTCTGATCAGGGTATAGGACGGATATTGGTGGTTCGTCTTAGGAGATGTTCGAGGATGTCATCAGTGAATCGGGTTTTTTTCAACCTGCGAGTGTTGGGACTAGTTCAGTATGGGTATGTGATGGCAAGAGGGAACTTGTGAGAGTTGATCTGAGAGGGAGAATGGATCTCTCAGTCGGTCCGGAATGGGCAAAGTGGGCTTTGGATCGGGGATCCGGTGGTTCAGGGTATCCTAACCCTTATGGGTTGAGTGATCGTTGAGATTTGGAGCAGAGTGCATCTTGGGTAATTTCCGATTACAGAGAGTGATGAGCAGTTCAGAGTTCCTACTTTAGTTGACAGGGCGGACTCAGCAGGTTAAAGAGAGTAGTGATCGTCTAGAGTTAACAGGAAAGTTATGCAGGCAGACGCCGTTACGAGCATGTGATTCCGGTCGGCGACCTCGTATTTCTGTCGGGGTGTTTCAATTTAGGAAGAGGGTAAATGGGGGGCCCCGGTATGTTGATAGGAAGGGTGACCTATCGTTGGAGCTGTCAACGGGATTGGGACGGATCCATGACACTTGTATGTGTCGCAATTGAAGAGGTGTATAGCGGATAAGTCAGCAGTGGTTCTACTAGAGAACGATTAGGTGGATACGAGCCTGTGTTACGTCGAGAGGCCAGTGGCCGTCGGAGATCGGAAGATCAAGGTTCTGAGGAACAAGGAGGTACCTCTGGTATTGGTTCAGTAACGGCCTTGGGAGAGATCGGTAGTGTCTAGGGAAGCCGAAACGTGAGATGCGGGAGCAGCAGCCAGAACTATTTTCAGAGTAAGACTTCGAGGGCGAAGTCTAGTTCTAGTGGGGGAGAATTGTAACAGCCCAAAATCTCAAGTATTGTTAAGTTGCATTTTAGGGGTGTTTTAAAGGAGAGACTCGACGAGTTGGAGCCAGACTCGCCGAGTAGGGTCGCAGGTTTGGTCGCGGGTTCACGACTGGACTCGACGAGTCCAGATATGGACTCGGCGAGTCGACGTTGTTCAGCGGAAACCCTAGCCGTTCAGTATTGGGTCGTATATAAGGGTTATTATGCCGTCATTTCATGACTTTGGATCGATTGGGAAGAACCCTAGGCGACTGGGGCGGCTAGAGCAAGTTTGAAGGCCATTGGTGACCTTGAAGGAATTGTTGTGCAAGGAGGAGAAGGGTTTTGGCTAAAGGAACTGCAGGGAGTTCGAGTTCTGAAGTTTGGGGACATGGAAGGTGCATCATTCAGGTAATAATTCGGATTACATTCTCCTGTGATTGATGTGTATATAGATTTAGGGTTTATGGAACCCATTTGGAGTCTAGATGGATTGTTGTGTTGTTATTCAACGTTTATAACCCTGTATTAGTACCCTTAGAGGTCCAGAAGGTCCTATGTTTGTATATTCGGGAAAATATGTATCTCAGGAAGCAGTTTGATCGACTGCATGGCGTGGACTCGCCGAGTCGGATGATCAGACTCGGCGAGTAGCTTGAAGATTTACTGGGACTCGCCGAGTTGTTCTTCAGACTCGGCGAGTGGAGTCGGGGTGGCCCCGCGATTCTTCCAGGAGTGACTCGTCGAGTCAAAGAGGATACTCGACGAGTAGAAGGGGAATCTTAGAGGATTGAAGGACGACCAGACTCGCCGAGTCGCCAGGGAACTCGCCGAGTCCAGTCGAGCTGACAATGGACTGTTGACCAGAGTTGACTGGTGTGATTTCTTAGGGTCAGTTAACTTGGAAGATAGAAGTATTAATAAGGGATATATGATGTTACAGGGAGCTTGTAGCTCGGAGGATCAAGTGCAAGGGACTTTAGGAGTTGCTATCTTCCAGTGTCCGCGAGGTGAGTCTTCTCACTATACTTCACCCGGAAGGGTTTGATTGTGTGACCGGAAGGTCAAGTATGTTATGTGTTATGTTTATATGCTATAAATGGAAAGTTAGCTGCTACGCGTGATATACATGCTTATATATGGGCCGGAAGGCAAAGTATTATGTGACAGAAAGGTCAGGTATGATATATGGTGTATGTGCTTTATGTGTTAGAATATTTGTATTATGTGTTATATATGTGTATGGGCCGGAAGGCAATTATCTTATGGGCCGGAAGGCGATATATATTGTGGACCGAAAGGTCCGGGCCGGAAGGCAATGTTATGTTGACCGGAAGGTCAGGGCCTGGAAAGGCGTATGTGCGTAAGGTATATTGGGGGACTCACTAAGCTTCGTGCTTACGTTGTTTATGTTACGTTGTTTCAGGTTCTTACAGTAACGCGGGATGGCAACGGTTCGATTGTACACACCGAAGAAAGAGTTGTATTTTGGAGGATCCTGGTCTTCTATTATAACGAAAATGAAACTATGTTTCGTAATTCGAACGTGAATAAGATTTTAAACAAGTGTTTTAATATTAAATTGATTATTTAAATGAAAATTTTGTTTTTTGGAAATCACGGTGTTACAGCGTCGACTCGCCGAGTCCATACCTGGACTCGTCGAGTCCGGTCGCGATCCTGCGACCAAGTCTGCGATCCTACTCGGCGAGTCTAGGCTCCAACTCGCCGAGTCCCCTCATAAACCACCCAAAAACATAATTAAACAATACCTGAGATCTCGGGCTGTTACACATGACCAGAACAACAAACCACATGATTTTTGGCATGAATGTACTCTCTAATCCTTTAGATATTCGCTCTTATCAGCTTAACGGTCTTTCGGCCGCCTTCTAGACCCTCAAAATGGCAGAAGAAGTTTTCCTTGTCAACCAAGGATGTATAAAAGTTGTAATATCCCGTTAGGTTGGCCGATAATTGCAATATATATGTTCTGGAATAGGAAAACGTACGTTGGGCGTAAGTCGAAAAACTCACGATCAAGACCCGGACTCCTAGCCCAGTATGTTGGGTGTACGCCCCACTACGCTGGGTGAAGTGGGCTGCATTCATCGACTTCGTCCTTTTTGCAATCCAAGTCTAATTTCCGACCCTTTTGCTTCTTTTCTACTCTAGCAACAAAGTATACATGTAAAATATAAATTTAAGCATTATCAGTACCTTTTAGCTCTAAATAGCATAGATACATAGTATTAAATAATAAGAAAGCGTCATAAATATATGTATAATATAGACGTTATCAAACTACCCCACACTAGTCTTTCGCTGGCACCCAAGCAAAACTGATTTTATTATTATATTATCATATCAAAACCTTAGTCACTAGCATCACACAAGACAATCCATTTTGAACCTCTCCATTACATCAAGACCGATGCATATATTTGTGTCTAATTTTCCTAAGAACTTCCCCAATCCTAAATACTTACGATCCTAACAAACATTTTCCCACTTATTTTGAACAACATTCATTTTATGCATCCCTCCGAATCCATCCTCAGAAAACTTTCTTAACCTCAATGTATTTTTCATTAAGCTCCCAAGCATACATATGCAAAAATAAACACTCTAGGTAGTGTACATTATCGTGCAATAGTATAGTTGTGGTAAGACCAGGTGTCGAACACAAGGGGAACAGTGGTGAATAAATTTGGAATTCTTGATTATAGGTACTTTGGTTTAGACTAAATTTCATCTCAAAATAGTGGCTAACTACTTAATTCTAGACATTTATTCATTATTCATCAATTCCAAATATGACTAGCATCATGATCAGACTACTAATCCTTTGATTGCAACACAACTATTAATTTAGTGATCAAGCGAACAAACAATCATGCAAATAAGTATTTGGTTCGTATCTTTAACACCTCTATTTTTAGGTATTTTCAAATTCATATCTTGGTTTTAAATTATGTCATTTTGGTCCTTGGATTAGAAGGAAGTAGCCATGAGAAGCCCTAGTGGCAAGATTGTAATTTTGATGTAGGAGGTGTAGGCTAAGCGTATATGTGAGTACGCTAAGCGTATTAGGGCGTGCTCTAGTATTCTGGGCATACACATATGTATACTGGCTGTAGTCATGTCCAAATGAAACCCTAAGTTTTAGGGTTTTAGGGTATTTAAGCATCCTTATGGCTTATTTATCCCCACCTTTTCAGCCTCCAGAGACCTTGAGTCTTCTTTGGCAAACCCTAGTCCTTTAAGAGTGTTTTTGAGCTAAAAGTGTGTTTTTGGTGTGCATAAAGAAGAAGGTGTTGCATCAAGGAGCTTAGAAATTGAAGCATGCTTGTGGATCTTGGATCATTACCTCTTTGGGAAGCTCCAGAAGGTAAAAAGTCTTCACCTTGATGCTTTGTTTGCTTGCATCTCATTTTGGTATCTTTATGTTGTTCTTCTTGTCTCAAAAGTCCTATTCTTATGCATGTTTGGTTTTGGACGATTTGGGTTGTCTTTTCAGACCCTAGGAAGGGTCCCAAGCCATAAAAATGAGGTCCCTTTAGCTAATTTGGCACCATGTTTCTTATAGAAGGTCTTAATAGATTGAGACCTTGCATTAATGACTTCTTGGATGTGAAAAGTCATAAATTTGGGAACTTTATGACCCTAGTATGCCTCTGGACCTTGGATCTGAAGTTTGAGTTCAAGTGCTAAAGCCATTAAGCACTTAATAAAGAAGTTGGGTCTGCGAGGGTACGCCCTGTGTAGCCTGGTGTATGATGAGCGTACCTCCGGAATACACCCCCGCGTACTCGCATGGATTAGACCATGTTGAGCTAAATCGGTTGGGTTGACTCAGTGGGTTTATGGACTTCGACCAATTAACTCTAATTTTGACCATGTTTGATCAAGTTTGACTTTTGAGGGTATTTTGGGATTTTGATGGAATTGGCACTTGGTGGATGTTGGCATTGAGTAGAGAGATGAGATTTAGAGTCCGACCTTATCAATTCTGTTCAGCTTGTGAGGTGAGTTTTCCTCACTATACTTTCACGTTGAAGGCACAAAGGCTCCCATTGGTTTGATAACTTGATATTGTTGATATGCTAAGTATGGAATAGATATGCATGCTAGTTTTGATATGCTAGTCTGGTAGATCTGCAGGACTACCTGTGATAGTGTCTGTTTATCTGTATATGATACTATCTATTATATGTCGACATATTGTATGGGTTGGGTTGTGGTTGTACTGCTTCGTGCTGTAGCCAACAAACCCTGGAGCAAACAAGATATGAGTTGAGCGCCAGGGAGGGCATGCCAGACTCATACTGAGGGCTCATGAGCATTCCAGATATGAGGTGAGGGCCAGGAAGGGCATCCCAGACTCGTACTGAGGGCTTAGTGGTATTCAGTCCAATGACTGATCAGGCAGCGAAGCAAGCCATACATAAGCTGTGGGCCAAGGGTAAGCCATATGTTGTGGGCTCAAGGGAAATCCAGTCTGTTAGATGTGGACCCATTGCATTTTGTTAATGTATATGTGTTATTGGTATGTGTATTGGTATTTTGGGGGTACTCACTAAGTTTAGGCTTACAGTTTTGGATTATGTATTAGGTACTTCAATGGATCGCAGGAAAGCGAAGGCGACATCGTGCACCTCCTCGAGTTTTGATTTTATGATATTAGGAAAACTCTGATATTAAACCTATTTTGAAAACTATATGTAAGCAATGATGATTTATGGGTTTTTTTAAAAGTTTAAATTTTTCATGAATTTTATGGATGTTACAATTTGGTATCAGAGCTTTAGTTTGAGTGAATTGGAGGAACACTCGTGTGAATCCAGTCTTAAACTAAGGAAAAAGATTTTTAAAATGATTTTTCAAATGGTTTTCAAAATAATCAAGGAGGACGTGATGTGTACGATCAGCCGGAGCCAGTAAGTAGACCCCAAAATACCATACTGTTATTTAATATTGTAATATGTTAGAACAACTTGCTAGCAATAGGCTAGGGATCTTCATAATTTCGCATGATAGAATTTCTTGATTATATGATGCCTAATAGCCTAGGGTTCTTCTCTAATGGAATTGACATCATTACTGTAGTTGCTTAGTGTAAGCATCATGGTCATGCATAACTAAGATTTTAAATCTTGAGAATGTTTGGTCTGGCCTGATTTGATGAAGGTCTAAGGGTAGGATTAGATATTCGACTGTCTATAGGGTCTAGTGTTATGTATGGATAGCTTACACGAGTGCTGCAGGGTTTGTGGAAGTTTCATGGATGGGTTGTGTGGGGTCATCTGACTAGTTTTGAGATATGTAGCCTTTCCTCTAGGGAGTGAGGATTGAGTGTATGAGTATGCTAGAAAGTAATTTTAGAGTGTTGTGGTGATCCTCTGAGCCAAATATGGGTAGGTGTGGAAGGTAGTATGGGCTCATACTCCCGAAAGCACAAGACCCATATGCGTAACAAGGAAGTGACAACCCCTAGGGATTTGTTGGGAGTTGGTTCCCCTATTATGATATGCGTGTTACTTGATATCCTCCTGGTTTATTTTCTGTATGGTGACTATGCGTTAAGTTAAGGATGGGTCGGGTACGGGATTAGGAGTTGGCCGTCAGGGTGAGTCAGCTGCGTTGGATGACAGGATCAGGGAGATCCTGCAGCAGGAGGTTGTTGCCTGTTCCTGAGTTCAGTTTCCAAAGATGATTGGGTCTATCAAGTCCACCATGATTGAGTACTTTGATGAGCACTATGCTTCTTTGTCTAAGACTGCTGCTGTGCAACCACTGCAGCCATTGCTGCTGCAAGGGGTTGGATCGGGTCGAGTTTTTCAGTATCGGGACTTCGACAATACGAAGCCCCCGACCTTCGATAGAATGCAGGACCTGATCATCGCCATGAGGTGGCTATCTGATGTGAGGGGTGTTTCTTCACTTGTTCTTGTCCAGCTGACCAGAATGTTAGGTGCGCTATAAACCTTCTTAGGACCGGAGCGAAGGATTGGTGGTGATTTGCTCCTAGTTCATATTCTACTTAGTAGAGAACTGTTGTGTCTTGGGAACAGTTCTATGAGATGTCCCGCTCCCGATATGTACAGCTGGTGGAGCATGAGAGGTTGGCCCAGGAGTACCTAGATTTGAGGCAGCGTTCTGAGACGGTAACGGACATCACCAAGATGTTTACAGAGAGGGCTATGTTTTTCCCTGAGCTTGCTACATCTGAGCAGGCTTAGACGACATGTTACCTGAGCATGCTCAAGACGGATATCAGACAATTTGTTTCCACCTAATGCTATGGTACATTGTTGGAGATGCAAGAGGCAGCCAGGCGACGTGAGATCAAGATTTATTTGCAGACGAGGGAGCTGAGGCCGGCCCCGGCGCAGTCGCAGCCTGTGCCAAAATAATATAAGATTGCTGATGTCAGATATGGAGGCCAGAAGAGCCGCACTTGTGGGAAGTGCAGCAAGGTGCATGAGGGTGCTTGCTGATCGTCTTGTGGGTGCAAGAATTGTGGCGAACAGGGCCATATGAGGAGGGATTGCCACCTGCAGGCCCCAACACCTAGTTATAGGATTTGTTATCATTACGAAGGGCTCTGAGTGGACCTGGGAGCCGGAGGCTGAGATGTGAGAGTATTATCCAGATTTTTCTCTACAGCAGACTTCGAGGACGAAGTCTTGTTCAAGTAGGGGAGAGTTGTAACACCCCGGTTTTCAGGTATTTTAAAATTCATCTCTTTGTTTTAAATTATGTCATTTTGGTCCTTGGATTAGAAGGAAGTAGCCATGAGAAGCCCTAGTGGCAAGATTGTAATTTTGAGGTAGGGGGTGTACGCTAAGCGTACATGTGAGTACGCTAAGCGTACTAGGGCGTGCCCTAGTACGTTGTGCATACACATATGTACGCTGGGGGTACTCATGTCCGAATGAAACCCTAAGTTTTAGGGTTTGAGGGGTATTTAGGTATCCTTATGGCTCATTTACCCCCACATTTTCAGCCTCCAAATCCTTTGAGTCGTCTTTGGTAAACCCTAGTTCTTTAACAGTGTTTTTAAGCTAAAAGTGTGTTCTTGGTGTGCATAAAGAAGAAGGTGTTGCGTCAAGGAGCTTAGAAGTTAAAGCAAGCTTGTGGATCTTAGATCATTATCTCCTTTGGAAGCTCCTGAAGGTAAAAAGTCTTCACCTTGATGCTTTGTTTGTTAGATACCATTTTGGTAGCTTTATGTTCTTCTTCTTGCCTCAAAAGTCCCATGCATGCATGTTTGGTTTTGGACGATTTGGATTGTCCTTTCAGACCCTAGGAAGGGTCCTAAGCCAAAAAAATGAGGTCCCTTTAGCTAGTCTGGCTCCATGTTTCTTGTCGAAGGTCTTAATGGATTAAGACCTTGCATTAAGGACTTTTGGACATGAAAAGTCATAAAGTTTGGAACTTTATGATTTTAGTATGCCTCTAGAGCTTGGATATGAAGTTTGAGTTCAAATGCTAAAGCCTTTAAGCACTTGATGGAGAAGTTGGGTCTGCGAGGGTACGCCCTGTATAGCTGGGTGTACGCGTCGTGTACCCAGTCAGCTACCTCGATGGTGGTTCTCTGCGAAGACGTATGTACACTAAGAGTACCTCCAGAGTACGCCCCACATACTTGCATGGATCGGCCCATGTTGAGTTAAGTTGGTTGGGTTGACTCGGTGGGTTTATGGACTTTGACCAGTTGACTCTGAGTTTTACCAAGTTTGACTTTTGAGGGTATTTTGGGTATTGTTGGGATTTTGATGGAATTGGTCACTTGGTGGATGTAGGCATTGAGTAGAGAGCTGAGATTCGTATTCGGGCCTTATCAATTATGTTCAGCTTGTGAGGTGAGTTTTCCTCACTATACTTTTGGGTTG
This sequence comes from Lactuca sativa, assembly GCF_002870075.4. Taxonomy (NCBI): domain Eukaryota; kingdom Viridiplantae; phylum Streptophyta; class Magnoliopsida; order Asterales; family Asteraceae; genus Lactuca; species Lactuca sativa. The sequence continues at coordinate 23,132,929 of NC_056626.2, forward strand.
AAGGCACCAAGGCCGGCCATTGGTTTGATAACCTGATATTATTGATATGCTGAGTATGGAATAGATATGCATGCTTGTTTTTATATGCTAGTCTGGTAGATCTATAGGAATACCTGTGATACTGTTTGTTTATCTGTATATGATATGATCTGTTATATGTCGACATATTGTGTGGGTTGGGTTGAGGTTGTACTACTCCATGATGTAGCCAACAAACCCTGGAGCAAACCAGATATCAGCCGAGGGTCGAGGAGGGCATGCCAGACTCATACTGAGGGCTCATGAGCAATCCGGATACGAGTTGAGGGACGGGAAGGCCATCCTAGACTCGTATAGAGGACTTAGTGGTATTCAGTCTGAGGACTGATCAGGCCGTGGATCAAGCCAAACATAAGTTGTGGGCTAAGGGCAAGCAAAACTTATGTTGTAGGCTCAAGGGTAATCCAATCTGTTAGTTGTGGACCCATTGCACGTTGTTATTGTATATGTACTATTTGTATGTGTATTGGTATATTGGGTGAAGTCGCTAAGATTTGGGCTTACAGTTTTGGATTATGTTTCTGATACTTCAGAGAATCGTGGGAAGGCGTTGGCGTGATCGTGCACCTCCTCGAGTTTTGATTTTATGATTTTGGGAAAACTTTGATATTAAACCTGTTTTGAAAACTATTTGTAAACAATGATGATTTATGGGTTGTTTTAAAAGTTTAATTTTTTCATGAATTTTATGGATGTTACAGTATTAAGCAAGATTTGATCTTTATTAACCCTAACGATCGTAGGAGTTAAATCATACATAGAATGATCATCTACTCAAGCTTGCATATTAAAGTTCATCACTTTATATTCTAACCCTAGGTTTTGATCCAACTCTAGTCATAATTACCAATGATCATGGACAACTATGATTCAAATTAACACAGTCAGAATGATCATCTAAACTATATTAATTCAGTAAGAGGGAATAAAGCAACAATCTTTAACACATATGGATCTGCAATCAACCTTGACAAAATAAATTAAATAAGACTAAAAATTTCAAGTAGCAATTAATCCAAAATCTAAAAGAGTCATCAAATCATAAACACAAAGCAAAGAGTTTTAACACCCAAATCAGAGTAAACACATAATGGAATAACAGTGGGATGTAAATCATGATCAGAACAACAAACCACATATTTATGGCATGAATATTCTCTCTAATCCTTCAGATATTCGCTTATATCAGCTTAACGGCCTTCTGGCCGCCTTCTAAACCCTCAAAATGGAAGAAGAAGTGTTTCTTGTCAACCAAGGAAGTGTAAAAGTTGTAATCTTGTAACATCTCGTTATTTTCATTATTGTAAAAGTCAACCCAAGTCAACCCCGCCATATAAAAGCCTAACTTAGTGATTTATTAAAGTTAAAATAATTATATATGATATACTTAAACACTTAATAAAAGTTTTGTAAAAACATGAAGTCTGAAGACCATTTTTTCTTTCCTTCGGACCGTAAACCTCGCTTCGGCCGTGAACCATCTCCGCATCCGTGAACCCTTGCATGACCGTGAACCCTTCTCAGCCATGAACCCTTCTCGGCTGTGAACCTGAGGATCTTATCTCCTCGAGATGTGTTTACTACCGAAGACTCTTAAGTATATGTATAATTATGACTGATTTTTCCCTCATTTCACATACTCCAACCGCAAACACTTTCATTTTCTCTCAAGTATCAAAGTCCGAAAACCTCCTCTCTCCTCAAGAACATAAAGTATTCTTCATCTTTATCAAACAATCTCCTTCCAATCTTCATATCCTTGGGCCGAAAACACTTGAATATTCAAGTGTTCTTCAATTCATCAAGAGCATCAGCCAAGAACCCAAGAACATCCTCACTTTATGACTGTGAACTCAAGAACATCAAGTGTTCTTGGGCCGTGAACCTCTCTTCTGGCCATGAACAACTTACAACTTTCAAACTTTGCTTTTTAACACTCTTATTTTAAGTTAAACTTGCAAATTGGTTCGATTCCTTATCGTATTTGTGATTATATTCACTACAAATACACATATATTGCAAGAAATGCTTATTGGACTTAGGAATAACTCGTGGAAATAACATCCTATATTGAACTACTAATCAAATCACTCACGAAAGGTGAGTTCATACCCCTACCTTTATGATTTTTAACTGTTTTAGGGGGAATACAAGTCAAACACACTAAAAATTGTGTTATATCTAAAATGCTTTTAATGTTTTTAATGTTTTTAAATTGTTATAATTATCAAAAGTTACATATTTGTATATGTGTAAATTATATAATTTGGATTCAGAAGATTTAGAATATGTAATTTGACCCCATTTCCTGTTCCTTGTTTGGTTGTGGGCTTGGGGTAAAGTTATTTAATCGAAGGTCTAATTAATCACAATTATATAAATATTACATTTATATGAATATAAAAGGGGTTTCAAACTGTTTTGTACTATTTGGTACAAACAGTGAACTTCATGGAATAACAGTATTACCGATTCTTACCAATAGTAAAACTATAATAGGTATAGTTTAGAGAACTCATTCATTGGTTACAAATTTCAAAACACATAACAGAAAACAAATAGAGTACGTAACGAAAAATGAGTAGAAAACATTCTTTAGAAAACAATCAGAAAACAACCATATAAACTATATCTTATATAGTCTATGAAACTGGCCTACTGAGTATTTATTACAAAGTAACTTGTTAATATTCTATACATAATCATCAATATAACATTTGTGAGGCAACCTTCATGTACTTTTATAAGTACCCCCAAGTCCTGAAATTATAACTAGAGTCTCCTGGAGGGAGAGCGCGACACTTGTATATAAATTTATATGGGACTGACAATCCCACACCTGAACTGCAAGCTACAGTTATGCAGACATGCCTGGGGTGACAAATGTCCTACCAATTGCGACGCCTGAAGAACGTCATGTACAAGCGATCATGGGTCATCTATTATGGTTATAATAACTCATACTTTGATATTGAATAAAAATGATTAATGTATGAATAAGTAAAACTTCACATAGTTTTATCTTTATAAAGCTATAAAACAATATTTTACAAGTATAAATGCGGAATACCAATTTCGTATAGGAAAACATCCTTTCATGGTTTTATGTGAACTAAACTACATTTTACAACTTAAGAACACATAAACTTTCACTCTTTTGCTTACTGTTTAATACAACAAAAAATATAGGATTTTCTAGGGAAAAACGTGTTTACTTTATCAAAGAACGAGAAAACTGATTTTAGTTATAAACATGCTTATGAACTCACCAACTTTAATGCTGATACTCTTTTCAAAACTACTTGTTTTCTCAGGGAAACAGTAATACAGGTACAACCACAGCTTTTGAGAAGATGCAGATATATAAAGTCATGTCTTTAAACTTGTATTTTGGTGTCATATATTCTATCTTTTGAACTCAGATGTAAAACTTATATCTTTGTAAATACAATAGTTGTTGTTGTACTTTGATTACTATTATGCATTTTTTTGATACGACACATGACGTCCTTCACCCCCGAACGTTTCCGCCGTTCTGGTTTGGGGGTGTGACGGATTGGTATCAAAGCATTGTTTATAGTGAACTAAGTATATTAGATCATAAAAGATATACAAACTACAGTTAAACCTGGACAATTATTTAATCATATATGGGATCAATATAGCCTGATCAACTATACCTATTTGAGATATGACCAACATGTGTTTAGGAGTGATAGTGGTGTTGTAACGAGACTAAACTTACCTAAATATCAAAAGAACTCTAGAATCAAACATAAAAGGTAAAATATTGTAGGAGTATTTCATGACATTATAACGTAAAGACAACAAGATACAAGCGAGTTATCCTTACTAGAAACAAACATGTGAAAACAAAAGAATCATTTTTTTAGAGCTATAAATATTAAGTATATATTTCAGTTATATATAATTAAGGTTTTATAGACTTAGAATCTGTTATCTAGCTTTAATTCTTGTTCCTTGTTTAGTTGTGGACTTAGAGTAAGATCGTTTATTCGAAGGTCTATGCTACCCAAGTTATATATAATTAGTATACACTTTGTAGTTATAAAAGTACCTAGTACGAGTCATGCCATATAGAATACATTAATTGTTAACTATAAGTTTCTTATAATGAAACTTGAAATTGTTTAATTGGACATATCAAATCTATAAGATGTCTCTTATTTTCCTATTCTCGCATACATAACATGACTGGTTTTTGTCTACCAGGAGATCCGTACTTTCCCAATCAAGGGAATGGAGGATGGCTCAATGTGGAACTAGAGAATGATCATGTAGATCGTATAGAAGAGGATTTTCCTGAAGATTTTGACTCAAAATCTGGAGCTTATAACCCACCTCAAGATGCCCAAAATCCCAATCCTTGACAAAATTTTCATGGTTCGAAACCTCAGTAGGAAGTGAATTTAGATAGGTGGAGTTATGAGCAGGGTCAGGACCGTTCTTATAAAGGAGACTGAAGCTTTTACAATCTTGACAAAGGAGGCTCAGCAGACATAGCCCTTCCCATATTAGTTCGTCAGGTTGCACATAACGATGAACAATGTGTCACACCCCAAAACCGAGAACGGCGGAATACGTTCTGGGGTGGAGGACGTCATGTTCAGTATCATAACAATGCATAATAACAAAAGCAGGCAACCACATCCATTGCATTAATGTAATATTTGTAATACAAGTGTGTTCTGTACATTTATGTAGACACCAAAAGTATGAACAAAATAAAAGATGAGTCTTATATGTGCTCCATCTTCCAAAAGCTGTACCAGTACCTGCTTATTGTTGACCTGAGATTAAAGTTATTTTGAAAACGAGTATCAGCATAAAGCTGGTGAGTTCATAAGTTTTTAGTGTCATTGCTTGTATAAAAGTGTTTACAAATCACATAGTATGACATTTATTAACAAAGTTTGAAGATGGTTTGATCCCTAGAAAATCCCATATTTTCCAGCAAAAGTAGCCTTTTACTGAGACTTAGTTATTTGTAAGTTGTTTCTCTGAAAATGTAATGGTTTTCTCGTGAAAATATCAGAATTTAAAAATATAGTTTTAAACTTGTTCAATATAGAGAAATAATAGAGTTTCATCCCAACAGCATCACTGCCGGTTAAGTGTATTAGTGAATGTAAACTCTAGATAGTATCAACTGTGGGTACACCTCGGGATGTGTGTTTAATTAAGGTTTGAATGTGAGCTCGTATGTAACTATACTGAGTGATAGTAGTGTAGTGGCTGACCCTCCAGGTCACCAATAGCGTAGTAGTGTTGTGGCTGACCCTCCAGGTCACCAATAGTGTAGTAGTGTTTGTCATCCCTGGGCCTAAAAGGCTCAAACTGTAGCTAGCAGTCGGGATGGGGAAAATCCGTCCCGTATAGATCTGTACACGTAGTGGTCGCTCTCCCTCCAGGAGATGATGATTACCCGACGATCGCATAACGATGGGTCATATAGAGAAATAACGCATCACATTCTATTGTAGTATTTTCTCTTGTATAGTATATAGTGTTCTCTTAGTATACTGTGTTCTGTACTCTTGAAGTAGTTTATAGTATTTCACGTTATAGTAGATAGTGTTTCCTTAGTATAGTGTATAGTGTACTCTTTGCATAGTGTATTGTACTTAAAACCTTGTATTGAACTGACCATAGTATGTATCGTAGTAACATCAAAAATGACTTGTAATCCTTAACTATACCTATTATAGTTAAATAGAGTACTTGATTGAGTGTCTTCGATATGTAGGAATATCGGACTAGAGTGAAAACTTTTATATCTAACACAAATATACAAGATATATAACTAAGTATTCAACGATAGTAGGACAGATAACCTAGCTCCCTAAGTCCACAATCAAACAAGAACAAGAAATAAGGTCAGTTATCAGTTCTAAGTCCTTCAATACTTACTTATATAAATATATTGGTGCAGACATGATTTAAAAATAATTTGAGTTTTGAAAACATTTAAAATTTGTTTTAAGACAATTGATTTGTGAAAATGAGGTTGACAAACATTTGAAATAACTTTACTAACCAGGTACATTGAAATGTAGAAAATCCTTTTGTTAGCAAGTTTTAAATCACGTGTGATTGATACTGTAATGTATTGAATTCAACTTGTATCCCCCCCCCATAAAAGCATTTAAAACATTTGAAAGGTTAATTAAGGGGTATGAACTCACCGTTTATTGTAGGTTTCGAGTATGCGATGCGTATGAGTGTCGAGTGTCAACGGATGCTCTGAACATAAGTAGCCCCTATTGATTATATGGTCACACATATATAAGTTAGAGCTAAGGTGTTTCATGACTAAACATGATGTTAAATCCCTCCTAAGAGCTTGGAATCACTAAGACTAAGTGTCCCATGTTCTATACCCAATGATCTATGCAAGTTAAAGGCCAAATATGGGTATTAGGGTGTGTGTCTGGCCATAAAGGTGAGTGTGCGGCTGGGGAATGCGGCCAAACTGGTGTGTGAGGCTGCACACTAGAGTGTGCGGCCGTACAGGCTGTGTGTGCGGCCGTACACAGGGGTGTGCAGTCGTACACTCCTTGTTTGAGTCCCATGTGTCGATTGTGTGGCCTTACTCCCACTTTGGAGGGTATTATGAGTGTGTGCGGCTACCTGATGAAGGTGTGCGGCCGCACTCCTTCATAGGATGAAGAACATGAAGAAGATCATGAGTTTGAGGCTTCGGTTCACGTGTTTTACCTCTATGACAAGCTAAATGATGGTGTTCTTCACGTTTCGGAGGCCTTCTAGGTGTTCTTGGGTGGTTTTCTAGAGAGAAAAAGTATAGAGAGAGAAATGATGCAGCCAAAAGTGAATGGAAGGGGGTCCTCCATTATATAAGGTTGAGTGTGAGGCTGGAGGGGTTTGCTGCTGGGTGTGCGGCTAGCTTGGCCGCACACACTAGTGTGCGGCCGCACACACCTCTCTTGGTGTGTTTGGCTGGATTTTGTGATGCAACACCCTTCCTAATCCTTCCTAAGGTCCGTATCTGAGGTATATTAAGTCTAAAACACTAGCGCAGACTCAATATACTATTAAAAGATGCTAAATTCAAGTGAATTATAGATATATGGATCGATTTGCTCAGTGTAAAAGTGTCGGGTTGTCATATCCTCCCCCCGTTAGGCGAATTTTGTCCCGAAATTAGAGTTCAAGCAACTAAGCTATTACATATTAACTAAGCAAAAAGATGAGGATATTTATGTTTCATTTGATCCTCGTGCTCCCAAGTGAACTCTGGTCCTCTCTTGGCATTCCAGCGAACCTTTACAATTGGGATGCGGCTTTGCTTCGTTCGCTTGACTTCTCGATCCATAATTTGCACAGGTTCTTCCACGAAGTTGAGGCTTTCGTGGATCTCAATATTGTCGAGTGGGATTACAAGAGTCTCGTCGGATAAGCACTTTTTCAAGTTCGAGACGTGGAAGGTAGGATGTATGTTATTGAGCTCGTGGGGTAGATTGAGTTTGTAAGCTACGGGGCCTATTCTGGCGAGAATCTCGAAAGGCCCTATGTACCTTGGGTTCAGCTTTCCACACTTTCCAAAACATATCATGCCCTTCCAGGGTGAGACTTTCAAAAGGACTCGGTCTCCCACCTGGAACTCCAAAGGTTTTCTTCGTTTGTCTGCGTAGCTTTTCTGTCGATCCCTAGCGGCTTTTAATCGTTCGCGAATTTGTACAATCTTCTCGGTCGTTTCTTGAATGATCTCCGGACCCGTGAGAGCGCTGTCAGGAACTCGTCCTTTGGCTAACTAAATGTCACCCACCTCGGCCTAGCACAGAGGGGATCTGCACTTCCGGCCGTAGAGGGCTTCGAACGGGGCTGCCTTGATGCTCGTGTGATAACTGTTATTGTAAGAAAACTCTACAAGGGGTAAGTGGGTATCCCATGCCTTACCAAAGTCGATCACAGAGGATCATAGCATATCTTCTAGCGTTTGGATAGTCCTCTCACTCTGTCCGTCGGTCTGTGGATGGTAGGCTGTACTCATATCCAACCTCGTTCCTAAGGCACTCTGTAGTGATTGCCAGAATCTCGAAGTGAACCTACTATCTCTATTGGAGATTATAGATATAGGGACACCATACAGTCGTATAATTTCCTTAATGTATGTTCTTGTGAGTTTCTCCATCTTATATGTCTCTTTGATGGGTAGGAAGTGCGCGAACTTGGTCAATCTGTTGACAATGACCCATATGGTATCCAGTCCACCCGTTGTCTTGGGTAGCTTAGTTATGAAATCCATAGTGATCCGCTCCCACTTCCACTCTGGTATCTCCGATTGTTGAAGAAGACCTGATGGTTTCTGGTATTCAACCTTGACCTTCACGCAAGTAAGACATTTATTTACAAAGGTAGCAATCTCTGCTTTCATGTTAGGCCACCAGTATAACTTTTTGAGGTCCAAATACATCTTATCCGAACCTGGGTGAACAGAATATCGTGTGTTGTGTGCTTCCTTCATGACCAAGTCTCTGAAACCACCGTGACGTGGCGTCCATATTTGGTCCATGAGATAATAGGCTCCGTCACTCTTGACCTCCAAGTTCTTATCCATTCCCCGTAGGGATTCTCCCGCCACATTCTCAGGCTTTAAAGCTTCGAGCTGAGCCTCCTTAATCTGTGCGGATAGATGCGAATGGATAGTCATTGTTAACGACTTGACCTTTCGACCAGAATACTCTTTTCTACCTATGGCGTCTGCTACTACATTGGCTTTTCCCGGGTGATAACGAATCTCGCAGTCGTAATCATTGAGTAGTTCGACCCACTATCGTTGTCTCATATTGAGCTCCTTCTGGTTCATTATGTGTTGGAGACTTTTGTGATCAGTGTATATCGTGCTCTTCGTATCATACAGGTAGTGTCTCCAAATCTTTAGAGCGAATACGACCGCTCCTAACTCGAGGTCGTGCGTGGTGTAGTTAATCTCGTGTGTCTTCAATTGTCTCGAAGCGTAAGCGATGACCTTACCTCGTTGCATCAGAATACAACCGAGCCCCTGATTGGATGCATCGCAGTAGACCACGAAATCATTTGTCCCCTCGAGAAGGGATAGTATCGGCGCGGTGCATAGGGCTAGTTTCAGGGTGTGGAATGCCTTCTCTTGTTTCTCTCCCCAGTCAAAGGCCACACCCTTCTGGGTTAATGTTGTAAGAGGTTTCACGATCCGAGAGAAGTTATGAATGAACCTGCGATAGTAACCAATGAGGCCTAGAAATTGATGAATTTCTGTAGGTGTCTTCGGTGCTGACCAGTTCTCGATAGCTTTAATCTTGGATGGGTCCACGTGGAGTCCTTCCTCACTAACCACGTGTCCTAAGAATTCGACTCTTCGAATCCAAAATTCACACTTAGAGAACTTCGCGTATAACTTCTCCGATCGTAGGGTTTCTAGAACTCTTCGCAGGTGTTCGCTATGCTCTTCCTGAATTCGAGAGTAAACCAGTATGTCATCAATGAAGACGATGACGAACTGATCCAAGTAAGGACGACACACTCTATTCATTAAATCCATGAATACTGCGGGCGCATTGGTCAGTCCGAATGGCATCACTACGAACTCGTAATGTCTGTAACGAGTTCGGAAGGCAGTTTTCGGAACATCCTCTTCGAGTACTCTCAACTGATGATACCCGGACCTAAGATCAATCTTGGAAAAGTAACCCACCCCTTGTAGTTGATCAAATAGATCGTCGATATGCGGAAGAGGGTAACAATTTTTGATTGTGAGTTTGTTGAGTTCTCTGTAATCGATGCACATACGAAATGAATCGTCCTTCTTCTTTACAAACAAGACCGGTGCTCCCCAGGGTGAGAAGCTTGGTCTTATAAAGCCCTTATTGAGCAACTCGTCAAGTTGGCTAGACAGTTCTTGCATTTCAGCAGGCCCTAGACGATAGGGCAATTTGGCTACGGGGGTAGCTCTCGGGATTAGGTCGATCCTGAATTTGACCTGGCGTTGAGGACGTAACCCTGGTAACTCCTCTGGGAAGACGTCAGGAAAGTCGCACACTACGGGGAAGTCTTTTAGATCTTTCGTTTTCATGTTCGTGTCAATAACGTGTGCAAGGAACGCTCGGTATTCCTTGTGCAAGTACTTTCGGGCTTGAATACTGGAAATGATATGAATACTCGTACTGGGTTTGTCTCCGTAGATTATCAGGGTTTTGTTAGTTAGCAGATTTAGAAGGATGGCTTTGTCGGAACACAGGATGTCGGCGCAATGGAGACTCAACCAATCCATACCTACGATGAAGTCGAAACTCTTGATTGATACTGGTATGAGGTCGATTGGGTATGAGTGATTATCTAGCGTGAGGGTACAACCTATGTAGATTTCGTTAGAGCTTTCTATCTTTCTGTTAGCCATTTCTATGACTAATGTTTCCTTTAGTGGTAGAGGGGATTGCTTAAGTAAGTGTTTAAAGTTTTGGTTTATGAAGCTTCTTTCTGCACCACTATCGAATAACACACAAGCATAAGAGTTGTTGAGAAGGAATGTACCCGTGACTATTGTGGGGTCTGCTACAGCTTCATTGTGACCGATAGCAAGTAGTCTTCCTGTTCCTCCTGCATTCCCAGCTTTCGGGCAGTTTCTTTTGAAGTGTCCGACCTCTCCACAGCCATAGCAGGCTTGGCTCACTCCAGTGCTGGGAACTTGACTGATGGGTTTGGGTTGAGACTTGCAAAGCCGAATGGTATGACCCTTCCGGTTGCAGTTAGTGTAGTGCATTTCACGACAGGGGCCGTGATGATGGAAAGAGCACTTGTTGCACTTGGGTAGGTTTCCAGCATATGTTTTGGCTGGTACAGGGGCAGCAGGAGTAGTGGCAGCATGGACAGCCACCGTCTGTTGGTTTTTGGAGGATGATTGAGCTGACTTGCCCTTCTTTCGGTCCCACCATTTCCTCTTGTTGTCGGATGACGCGGTTGGTGCTGTGGCAACCGCTGTGGTCGTTGATGGGGTGGAGGGAGTTTCATGATCAATCAACCTGTGGGCCAATTCCTTGGCGTTGTCAAAGGTTGCAGGATGTGAAGATAGAATGTTTCCTTGATACGAGGGAACCAAACTCCAGATGTATCGTTCAATCTTCTTGCTTTCAGAAGGGATCATATTAGGACACATAGTTGCCAAGTCACAGAACATGGTTGTATAAGCCACTATATCTGTCCCCTTCATCTTGAGGTTCCAGAGTTCTTCCTCAAGCTTTTGGATTTCACCCCTAGGGTAGTACTCCTTTCTCAGGAGGTCCTTCAGCGTGTCCCAACCCATGGAGTTGGCTGTTACCAAGGATTGTGAATTGAAATGGCCATTCCACCATGTCAGGGCCCTTTCAGTGAAGGTGGCAACAACGAACTTGATTTTGCTTTCTTTAGGGCATGAGCACATTTCGAAAATGGCTTCAGCCCTTTCGATCCATTGGGATAGAGCAAGGATTCCTCCAGTCCCATTGAAGAATGTTGGTTTACAGTTCATGAAGTCCTTATAAGTACATCCCTGCATCCGCTGGTGAACTTCACCATGTCTAGAATTGCAACCCATTCCAACACCACTTGCATCACCGGAATTTATTTGTGCTAGAGCTGCAGTTACCACTGCGGTTACAGCTGTCTGGAACATCACCGGATCAAACTGTGGATGAGGTGGTGGCGGAGGAGTTTGAGTCGCAGGTCTACCTCTGTTCGGGCGCTTACGGGGAGGCATCTTTTGTTGAAAATTTATAAGGTAATGACAATAATAAGGATCGATTGTAATCATGACAAGAGAGTTTCACGGACTAAATCCCCATAGTCCAGATATCGTATAGAGTCATAGCAACAAGGTAGAGGAACATGTAAGTATAGTAATTCTCACGAAGTAGATAACTGCCAATATTAGTGGTATTCATGATGTAAAATGAGTTCAAGAAAAATGACCTAACAGTAGGTCTTACATCAAACCATAAGGGAAAACGTTGGCAGTCTAGGAATTCAGTTAGAGTACTGTCAGAGTTAGGAAATGTTTACAGACAAGTGTCTTATTGGAAATATAAAAGGAGAGGCTAGTCCTTTAAACAAAAGAGGGATGAGTTGGCATCTTCTACTGGCGACGGGTACCCTTGGGTGAATCCTCAGGTCAGTCAGTTGGCGTACCACTTCCAGAAGATGTCGCTCATGAGCCCGATGACGCGCTCGGAGTTCCCTAACTTCGGCTCGGGATGCAGCTAGCTGTTGCTGCAGAGCCTCATTGGTCCTCCTCGTCCTATCCATGGCTTCTTCCAGTTGGAGAATGCGAACAATGTTGAGGTTAGAGTTGGCATCCACTTCCACAACTCGGCCAATGGCTGCTTGACCTTGCTCGACGTTTCTGGCGATCCTACGGACCATGATGGGCAAGACTCGCTCTGCTGAACCTCCCTCGCTTATGTTGTAGAAGCTTCAATCCACGTCGAAAGGTAAAGGATGACCCTGTTCATCGCTCCATCGGTTTAGGGTTGTCACCCACATGGGAGTGGGACCCGGAAATGCTGGACGGGGGTTAGAGTTTGGAGCTACTGGGGGCAGGTTGTTGACTTCTCGTCGGATTCGGAGCTATCCGAAAAGCCCTCTGCATGGTGATCATCCAAAGGGATCGGGTGATCATCATCAGGCTCCTCGTCAAGCCATCCTCCATTGCCGTGGTTTGGGAAGTACGGATCGCCGGGAATGTGAAAACCAGCCATGCTATCTACGCGAGAATGAGGAAAGAAAGTTTAATAGACGTACTAATCTAGGATACTTATAAGATGGTCATTATTAGTCGACCCAATACTTGCATAGTGCATACCAATTACGTGTAACCGAATCAAGATAGTCCTTCGAATAAGCGATCCTAACTTCAGATCCCCAATCAAACAAGAACTAGAAATGAAGCAAAGGTCGCAGATTCTAAGTCTATAGCGCCCTAGTCACATGTAACTATGGTGTATCCACTTAGCAACTATTTCCTTACCAGTAACGACCCTTTTAGTTATCACATATGTAGTTAGTAGAATGCAGAATACTCCTATAGTATTCTTGTTCTAATCGTTCTTGTGGTAGTGTTGGTAAGTTTTTATACTTGTTGCAACACCACAATCATTCTTAGGCACATGCTAGTCACTCCTGGAAAAATGTAGTTGATCAGGCTACATCCATCCAGATGAGACTATATGTCTCTAAGCTTAATTGTGTTGTTCAACAATCTTTATACTTTTGTTCTGTTCTAGTATGATACTAACCTCTGAACTCGAGGAGGTATAATAATATATATACTTAGTTAAATATTTTAGTATTTAAAAGTATATATTCTTGGTCAGAGTGTTTTAGTCCCAAAGTGTTTATAGTTCGTATATCTTTTACGGGTTGATATACTTGATTCACTATAAACAATGTTCTGATACCAATCTGTCACACCCCAAAACCGAGAACGGCGAAATATGTTCTGGGGTGGACGACGTCATGTTCAGTATCATAACAATCCATAATAGCAAAAGCAGGCAACCACATCCATTGTATTAATGTAATATTTGTAATACAAGTGTGTTCTGTACATTTATGTAGACACCAAAAGTATGAACAAAATAAAAGATGAGTCTTATATGTGCTCCATCTTCCAAAAGATGTACCAGTACCTACTTATTATTGACCTGAGAATACAAGTTATTTTGAAAACGAGTATCAACATAAAGTTGGTGAGTTCATAAGTTTTTAGTGTCATTGCTTGTATAAAAGTGTTACAAATCACATAGTATAACATTTATTAACAAAGCTTGAAGATGGTTTGATCCCTAGAAAATCCCATATTTTCCAGCAAAAGTAGCCTTCTACCGAGACTTAGTTATTTGTAAGTAATTTCTCTGAAAATGTAATGGTTTTATCGTTAAAATATCATAATTTAAAAATATAGTTTTAAACTTGTTCAATATATAGAAATAATAGAGTTTCATCCCAGCAGCATCACTGCCGGTTAAGTGTATTAGTGAATGTAAACTCTGGATAGTATCAACTGTGGGTACACCTCGGGATGTGTGTTTAATTAAGGTTTGAATGTGAGCCTGTATGTAACTATACTGAGTGATAGTAGTGTAGTGGTTGACCCTCCAGGTCACCAATAGCGTAGTAGTGTTGTGGCTGACCCTCCAGGTTACCAATAGTGTAGTAGTGTTTGCCATCCCTGGGCCTAAAAGGCTTGGACTGTAGCTAGCAGTCGAGATGGGGGAAAATCCGTCCCATATAGATCTGTACACGTAGTGGTCGATCTCCTTCCAGGAGACGATGATTACCCGACGATCGCATAACGATGGGTCGTATAGAGAAATAACGCATCACATTCTATTGTAGTATTTTCTCTTGTATAGTATATAGTGATCTCTTAGTATACCGTGTTCTGTACTCTTGAAGTAGTTTATAGTATTTCACGTTACAGTAGATAGTGTTCCCTTAGTATAGTGTATAGTGTACTCTTTGCATAGTGTATTGTACTTAAAACCTTGTAATTGAACTGACCATAGTATGTATCGTAGTAACATCAGAAATGAGTGATAATCCTTAACTATACCTATTATAGTTAAATAGGGTACTTGATTGAGTGTCTTCGATATGTAGGAATATCGGACTAGAGTGAAAACTTTTATATCTAACACAAATATACAAGATATATAACTAAGTATTCAATGACAGTCGGACAGATAACCTAGCTCCCTAAGTCCACAATCAAACAAGAACAGGAAATAAGGTCAGTTATCAGTTCTAAGTCCTTCAATACTTACTTATATAAATATATTGGTGCATACATGATTTAAAAATAATTTGAGTTTTGAAAACATTTAAAATTTGTTTTAAGACAATTGATTTGTGAAAATGAGGTTGACAAACCTTTGAAATAACTTTACTGACCAGATACTTTGAAATGTAGAAAATCCTTTTGTTAGCAAGTTTTAAATCACGTGTGATTGATACTGTAATGTATTGAATTCAACTTGTATTCCCCCCCCCCATAAAAGCATTTAAAACATTTGAAAGGTTAATTAAGGGGTATGAACTCACCGTTTATTGTAGGTTTCGAGTATGCGATTCGTATGAGTGTCGATTGTCAACGGACGCTCTGAACACAAGTAGCCCCTATTAATTATATGGTGACACATATATATGTTAGAGCTAAGGTGTTTCATGACTAAACATGATTGGAAATCCCTCCTAAGAGCTTGGAATCACTAAGACTAAGTGTCCCATGTTCTATACCCAATGATCTATGCAAGTTTAAGGCGAAATATGGGTATTAGGGTGTGTGTATGGCCATAAAGGTGAGTGTGCGGCTGGGGAATGCGGCCAAACTGGTTTGTGAGGCTGCATACTAGAGTGTGCGACCGTACAGGTTGTGTGTGTGGCCGTGCACAGGGGTGTGCGGCCGTACACTCCTTTTTTGAGTCCTATGTGTCGATTGTGTGGCCTTACTCCCACTTTGGAGGGTATTATGAGTGTGTGCGGCCACCTGATGAAGGTGTGCGGCCGCACTCCTTCATAGGATGAAGAACATGAAGAACATTATGAGTTTGAGGCTTGGGTTCAAGTGTTTTACCTCTATGACAAGCTAAATGATGGTGTTCTTCACGTTTTGGAGGCCTTCTAGGTGTTCTTGGGTGGTTTTCTAGAGAGAAAAAGAATATAGAGAGAAAGGATGCAGCCAAAAGTGAATGGAAGGGGGTCCTCCACTTTATATAAGGTTGAGTGTGAGGCTGGAGGGGTTTGCTGCTGGGTGTGCGGCTGGGTTGGCCGCACACACCTCTCTTGGTGTGTTTGGCTGGATTTTGTGATGCAACACCCTTCCTAATCCTTCCTAAAGTCCGTATCTATGATATATTAAGTCTAAAACACTAGTGTGGACTCAATATACTATTAAAAGATGCTAAATTCAAATGAATTATCGATATATGGATTGATTTGCTCAGTTTAAAAGTGTCGGGTTGTCATACAATGAAGATATGCTATTGATGGAGTCGTACAAGTTAGTGATACCATAAGAGTTAACACAGTCCATATTCACCACATGATTAGAAACCTTGAGACAACAAGGGATATTAACGAAACCTTACGAAGGGAACTAGCGGCAAGCCGAACTGAAGTTAGAGAACTTCGAGAGCATCAAGCGATACTAGAAAGGTGTATTTATGCCATAGAACGCCAATTGGCTAGGTTCAGGGTTGAATCTAGTAGGAATCCAAATCGTACTCCTCAAGAGTAGAGCATACTCTACTTACTCTTTTGGGATGTAGTCTAAATCCGTGTATATGCACTTGTGATGTTTTCATGTACATAGTACGACCTCTAAATTTCTTTTTGATATGTCAGTATGCTGTCAAGTTTTTAGTTAAGTTGGTATATTGTAGACCTACTACAAGATCAAATTTTCCGAATTCTATGTTTCTGATATACCAATATATGACAGGCAAATTATTTCCTTTGAAAAATCACTATCCAATTTCACATTATCATTTTACAAGTTATTCCTTGTAATGGACTACTATGTAAACTTTTACTGAATACCTGAAGAACTAATGTAATTAGTTCAAATAAATTTGATTTTATTATCACTAATGATGTCTTACTACCTTTCCATTTTTATATCTTGAAGTTAAAGATGCCTCCCAGAAAGAATCCAAAACATGTCAATGTCAATGAAGCACCGAAACCAACACAGCCTCCACCACTACCTCCTACACAATTTGATGCTATTGTCTTTCAAGTAGCAGTGGCTGCTGCCATGGCACAAATCAACTCCAGTGGTAATAGTGGAGCTAACAGTGGTGCTCTAGTTTCCGGTCAAGGCGAAGGTCTTGGACACCCCCATGAGTGTTCATATAAAGACTTTACAAATGCGAAGCCCAAAACTTTTGATGGCACCAGAGGTGTCATTACTCTGTCGTGTTGGTTCGAGAAAACCGAATCAGTGTTTGAAATCTGTGCATGCCGTGAAGCAAGCAAAGTTAAGTTTGCAGCATGTACCTTCCTGGACAGAGCCCTTTCCTGATGGAATGGCTTTGTCAAATCCTTATCCATTCCAGTCGCCGATGCTATGGGATGGGATGATCTGAAAACTTTGATGCTAGCTGAATATTATCTCAGAGGCGAAATTCAAAAGCTAGAGGAAGAACTCTGGGGTCTGACGATGAAAGACTCCAATATTGCTACATATATTTCCAGGTTTAGTGAGCTGGTTATTTTGTGTCCAGGGATGGTTCCCATTGAGAGCAAGAAAGTCGAGAGGTTTATCTGGGGACTCTCTCCTCAGGTACAAGTCAATGTTATGGCTGTAAATCCTCTCACTTTTGATAGTGCCAAGCGTTTAGCACAGACGCTAGTAGACCACGGAGTTCGACAGGGATTTATGGTACCTATCCCGGAGAAACCCAAGGAAGGGAGTGGTAAGAATAAGAAATTACAGAACAAGAGAAAAGGGAAATAGTCTCAAGATCCCTCTAAAAAGCAACAAACAGTGGCAACACATGCTGCTATTGTTCCTGCTGCTGTTCCAACCACTTTGTCTATCACTCTAGCAACCCCAAACAGATACACTAGAACTTTGGCAAAGTGCAATAAATGCAACTTCCATCATACTGGAGTTTGCAGAGAAACGCACTGCAAGAATTGTAAAAGAAAAGGGCACACTGCCCGTTTTTGTAAAGCTCCAGCATAACCTATTTCACAAGTCCCTGCCGCGGGAGTGAGCCAAGCATGCTATGAATATGGGGAAGTAGGGCATTTCAACAGAAATTGTCCTAAGTTAAAGAACGCTGGTGGTACTGGAAGAGACTTGGTTATAGGTTATGAAGAAGTGGTAGCAGATCCTAATGTGGTGACCGGTACGTTTCTTCTCAACAATTCTTACGCATGCATTCTTTTCAATACTGGTGCAGAAAAAAGTTTCGTAAGCCATAAATTCAAACATCTTCTAAAACAAAATCCCAAAGCACTAAAAGATACATTCACCATTGAGATGGCCAACGGAAAAAACGAAAGTACCAATGACATATAAATAGGATGAACACTTACTCTAAATAACCATTCATTCCAAATTAACCTTATACTAGTCTCAATTAAAAGTTTTGACATCATAATCGGCATGGAATGGTTAAGTCTTCACTGTGATGATATCCTGTGTTACAAGAAAGCTATCCATCTTAATATGCCAAGTAACGAATCTCTCCTTATTTATGGCGACAAATCTAGTGCGAATCTTCAAATCATTTCTTGCGTCAAGGCTCAGAAGTATCTTCGCAAAGATTACTGCGCCTTTTTAGCTCACGTTGTTGATAAGACACAAGAAGTGAAAAGCATCAAGGATATCCCTGAAGTCTGTGATTTCCCTGATGTGTTCCATGAAGATATCTCAAGAGTCGCTCCTGAACGCCAAGTCGAATTCCGAATCGACTTGATTCCCGGAGCTACCCCTGTAGCTAAAGCCCTGTATCGTCTTGCACCTTCAGAAATGCAAGAACTATCCAGCCAGTTGAACGAACTTCTCAGCAAAGTCTTCATTAGACCAAGCTTCTCACCTTGGGGAGCACCGGTCTTGTTCGTGAAAAAGAAGGACGGATCATTTTGCATGTGCATAGAGTACCAAGAATTAAACAAACTGACCGTTAAAAACCGATACCCTTTACCACATATAGATGACCTCTTTGATCAACTCCAAGGAGCTAGTTTCTTCTCCAAGATTGAACTAAGATCAGGATACCATCAATTGCGAGTCCAAGATTCAGACATTCCAAAGACTGCTTTTAGAACTCGCTACAGTCACTACGAATTCGTAGTGATGCCCTTTGGTCTAATGAATGCGCCCGCATTATTCATGGACCTGATGAATCGAGGGTGTATACCTTACTTAGACAAGTTCATTATAGTCTTTATTGATGATATACCAGTCTATTCCCAAAGTAAGGAAGAACACACCCAACACTTGCGACAAGTCTTGGAAACTTTGAGGGCAGAGAACTTGTATGCGAAATTCTCCAAATGTGAATTCTAGATTCGAAAGGTGGAGTTCCTAGGTCATGTAGTCAGCAAGGATGGAATACATGTTGATCCTTCCAAGATGAAGGCTATCGAAAATTGGACGACCCCACGAACCCCAACATAAATTCGACAGTTTTTAGGTCTCGCTAGCTACTAGAGGAGATTCATTTAGAACTTTTCAAAAATTGTGAAGCCACTGACCACATTGACTAAAAAAGGCGTGTCATGCGAATGGGAGGAAAAACAACAAACTACTTTCCATACCTTAAAGTAAGCCATCTACAGCGCACCGATCATGTCCCTCCCAGAAGGGACAGAAGATTTTATAGTCTACTGTGACGCATCCAAGCAAGGGCTAGGTTGCATTCTTATGCAGTGAGGAAAGGTTATATCCGATGCCCCGAGACAGCTTAAGAACCACGAAGTCAACTATACCACACATGATCTCGAACTGGGAGCAGTAGTTTTTGCCTTGAAGATCTGGAGGCATTACCTATATGGTACAAAATGTACAGTCTTTACTGATCATAAAAGCCTTTAGCATATCTTTAATCAGAAAGAACTCAACATGTGACAACCCGATATTTCAAGTTAATGTAATGACCTAAGTCAAGTATTGTAATCTATTTTTGAATTAATAGATAAATAAAAACATAGCGTCAGAAATGAAATGTTTAAAAGTCTCAAATGGGATACATAAAATGATAGATATTGTGCAAAGATTTTTAGAAACATAAAGAACACTCGAATCCGAGTTATAACGAAGAAGATATGACCAATCAAAGATCCACGTCAAAACTGGTAAAACACTGTTAAGCATAAAACGCAAAATTTCAATAAAATAGTTTTTAGCCTTCGGTATCTAAATGAAAGTTGTAGATATCCTTAAACCGTAAGCATACATAAAAAGAACGTCCAAGTCTGACTTCGTATGGGGAAGTTATGATTTTTCTAAGTTTCGGATATAGCAGTAGACAACTAAAAACTCGAAATAGAGATCAAGTGTTTAGCCGAACAACCTAAACGAAAATTTAAGAGCTCGTCAATAGTAGTACAATGGTAAAAAGACAGACGAAAAAGGATGTCGCATGAAGAAGTTATGAATTTTTAACGGTCTTCTCCTGTCCCAGCCTGTTAAAAATGTAATAATAAAACTAAAAGTCAAAATTTGCCTACGAAGTCTAAACGAGAGTTGTAGAGTATATTCTCACTTACGCATGGATATAAAGAACATCAAAATCGGAACTCGTATGCGAGAGATATGAATTTCTGAAGTTCGGGACACGAAACCCCACACTATCAGGAAACTCATGACGTGAGCTGATGACTAATGTGTGTCAGGGTCGGGTTACCAACGTCGAGTCTACGAAAGGGATAAGACCAAGGTCATGATGTGAACTTCAAAAATGCTCCCTATAAATCAGGTGCGAGGCTGCCGATTTTAATTGCCAATTTACCACGTCTCTCCCCGAATTTCTCACTTTCTAGCCC
Organism: Lactuca sativa; assembly: GCF_002870075.4. NCBI lineage: Eukaryota > Viridiplantae > Streptophyta > Magnoliopsida > Asterales > Asteraceae > Lactuca > Lactuca sativa. The sequence continues at coordinate 23,153,515 of NC_056626.2, forward strand.
CTCGAGACCTCCCCGATGCCCGGTTACTTTTCCAAGCTCCGAAGAAGGTCTAAAGGTCCGAAAGTCCCGAGAAATTTTCCACTTTCCGGTCGAAGTGCTGCCCGAGAAAAGTCTCGATTTCTTCAAATCATCACACTTACCAGGTGAGTTCATACCCCTATATTTTCATGTCTTTACTACATTTTAGGGGGGAAAAATACAATTGAAATGCATGAAAAACTTATGTTAAAATGCAAATCGTTATATACAGTTTCTAATGCTTTATCTACATTTTGTGTATAAATGTTAAATAAATAAAATAACGTTATCACAAATGTTATACTTTACATGCAAAGTCGATAATACACCAAGGTTTATCATTCAAATGAAACACACTTTTGAATAACAATAATAGGTATAGTTTACGAGTTATTCATGCTATTTTACACTCTATAGACACTATAAAAAGGAAATACTTACATTTACAAGAAAAATGGACTTTTCATAATTAAATCTATTTGATATTAACTTTTGTGAGACATTTAACTTCACGTACTTTCAAGTACGCATTTCAAGTCCTGTGTTATAAACCATAATCTCCTGTAGGGAGAGCGTGATACTTGTGTATAGATCTATATGGGATTCACAATCCTGCACCTAAATTGTTAGCTACAGTTGGACCGGCAGGTCTGGGGTGACAAACGTCATAGCATTCCAACCCCTGAAGAACGTTGTGTTAGGCAGTCAGGGTCAATAATATGGTTATAAAACTCACATGAAGTATTAAAATATTTGATTTATAGAGCTATCAAATGCCTTAGTGGCTATATATACATATATAAATCTACTTACACTATTTTAGTTATGGAAAATACTTATGCATTCCGGTTTTTGAAACTTTTAAAACTACTATTCATTTATGGAAAATATTGGATTTTCTAGAAACAAACTCGGTTACTTTATACAAAAAGGCATAAAATCCTTATACAAAAACGCTTATGAACTCACCAACTTAATTGTTGACACTTTTTCAAAACTAGTTGTATTTCTCAGGAATTCAGTAATACAGGTAAACAACAACTTTTGGGGAAGGGAGGCTAAGGCGTCAAATTTCAAACTTATTATATCATCATAATGTAATTTCTTTTGAAACATGTATTAAAATCAACAATGTAACTTTTTAAATTATATTTATGATGGTTGTGTTTGCTTTCTTTACTATTTACTCAATTGTTATGATACTACATGAAGTCATCCGCCCTCGAACGATTCCGCCGTTCTGGTTTGGGGATGTGACAGATTGGTATCAGAGGATTGTTTATAGTGAACTAAGTATATTGAACCACATAAGATATACAAACTATAAATGCTTAGGGACTAAAAATCTCAGTCAAAACGTTTTACACCCGAACCATATTTTATTAACTTAAATTGTTAGTTTCATAAAAGTACAAATACATGCATGAAATGATTTATTTTCATAGTTAGAACTATACAAAAGTATTAAGACAAGTTGGACACTACAACTAGGCCTCAGAATATGTAATCAGATCTGGGACAAATATAGCCTGATCAACTATATTTTTCCGAGATATGACCAACGTATGTCGGGGAATAGTCGTAGTGAATAACAAGTCAAAAACTTACCAAAGTAGCACTAGAATCTCTAACATCCGTATTTTCAGGGATATTATCATATGTGTTAATCTTGAGATTCAATGGGATACTCGACGAGTTGAGGGTCCAACTTGTCAAGTCGAGTCGGGTTTACCCCGTGGACTTAATGAGTGGACTCGACGAGTCAGAGAAGGGACTCGCCGAGTAGGTGCTGGGTAGAGAAACCCTAATTTCTCCAGTTTGGGACCTATTTAAAGGTCCTTATGGCCTCCTTTGCGGCCACTTGCACCTCTGAGAAACCCTAAAGAGAAAATAGTGCTTAGAGAACAAGAAAAGGGCTAATTCATCACCCTTTTTGGTGTGTTCTTGCAAGAAGGAGTGGGAAAGCTCAATCTAGATCGATTATGGAGTTTGGATCTGTGTTGTTCAGCCTGAGACTTGCTTCTGGAGGTACAAAATCCTTTCCCATTTCGTGTATTTGATAGATTACTTGAATCTAGGGTTTCTTTGTATCATTTTGAGTTGGGTTATGGAGCATGTTATGTCCCAAGGTGGTGTAGATGTTAGATCTGGACCATAGGAGGTCCATAGAGTCCCAACTCTCAAGCTTTATGCTGTTTCATATGAGTTTTGAGAGAAGGTTACCATTTTAAGAGTCATTTCTCCATTTATGGCTATATGTATGTTGCATGAACGTAAAGTTTAAACCTTTACGTGACTTATGAGTGCTAGAAGGTTAGATCTACTAGTTAGAGAAGCAGATCTAACCTCAAAAGGTCGAATGAGCATATCCATGGAGGAAACTCGCCGAGTTGATGGGAAGACTCGACAAGTCGGATCAGGTTGCTCTGCGGTTCAACACCAGTGGTTACCGGACGAGTTTGAGGGTTGACTCAGTGGGTCGAGCAAGGCCTTAAGGGGAGTTGTTGGTCACGCAAGGACTCGTCGAGTTGTTGTATGAACTCGACGAGTCTAGTCGGTTTTGGACAGTTGACTTTCGTTTACTTTTGGGGTTGGTCAAGGGGGGGGGGGGTAGAATATTCTTTTACCCTTCTAGAGGTCATAGTATGAGACTTATCCAACTCTTGAGAGTCGTTATTTATTTAGAGTGATTTAGTTATGTGATTAGGCGGAGACTAGATCAGTTTCCTGAGTTTGAGATTCTTCGAGATTTCCCGAGGTGAGTCTTCTTAGTATACTTTACCTAGATTGGTAACTAGAGTTATGTGACAGAGTATTTGTATGCTATTTATGTGAGGTGATGCACTGCATTATTTCTATGTGATTTATGTTGTGTGTGTGTGTTTCAGAGTATACAGAGTTGTGACCGAAAGGTCCACAGAGTTAGAACCGGAGGGTCCACAGAGATTAGGACCAGAGCGTCCACAAAGTTAGGACCAGAGGGTCCATAGAGTTATAGCCTCGAGTGGCTAATATGTGTTTTTATGTGGTATCTTGGGGAACTCACTAAACTTCGTGCTTATCGTGTTATGTGTTATGTGTTTCAGGTTCTCAGGATCGCGGGATGGCACCGGTTGATTGTACACACCAGAGAAAGAGTTATGAGGATCCTGGATTATTAAAACATGGATTTATGTTTTGTAAATTGAACAAATGAGATTTTAATAAAATGTGTCATGAGGATTTATATGATTTTAAATGAAAATTTTCTTTTGAAAATTTACGTTGTTACAGAATCAAACCTACAAATTTAAATACTATAGGAGTATTTATGACACAATATAAACTATAACAAGCAAGTAAACCCCGACATTTCGTTACGACTAGGATCGTCAATTAAAATAAAAATTAAGCTTATAAAAGCTAAAATCCTTCACTGACAGGGCTATAATTTCAATGTGCATACTTTAAGGTTACACAAGAGTGAGGTTGCATGGGCTTAGGATTTATGATTTCACTTTAGGCTCTTTTCCTTGTTTGGATGTGGGCCTGGAGTGAAGCTACTTATCCAACGGTCCATTCTATATACAATTCTCTTATCTTTATTCTCGATCAGAGGAAATGGAAGGATTTCGTATCCCCGGGGATCCCTACAACCCAAACCAAGGCAATGGAGGTTAGATCGAGGAGGATCCAGAAAAGGATCCCGAAGTGGTTCCCGAGGAAGATCCAGAAAAAGGATCCCGAAGAAGAGGAAGAGGAAGCAGATGATGAGGACACTGAATGAGAACCCGAGGTCTACAATCCTCCCCAGAAGGCACTAAACCCCCGACGGAACTTTCATTGTCCGGCGCCCCTCTGGGCTGTAGATCTGAAACGATGGAGCAGGGAACAAGGACAACGTCCACCCTACGACATGGGACAAGGATTTTATAACCTCAGTAGCGGAGGTTCGGCTGAGAAAGCACTCCTTTTCATGGTTCGTCGCATCGCCAACCAAGGCGAGCAAGCAAGGGTAAACGCCAACCAAATCATGGATGTTGATGCCACTACCCAAATCACGGCGGTACGTCTTCGTCGCCTGGACAAAGAACATGATCGAACAATAGATCACACCTTTTCCCTTCAGAAGGACATTACCGCTGCTAGAGCCGAGGTAAGGGAGTTCCAGAAAAACCAAGCCTCAATGGAGAGGCACGTCGTTGAGGCTGAACGTCAAGTAGCTCGAGCTCAAACTTCCACAACAACATACCATGGTCCGTAGCATACTACCCACTCGGAGTAGAGCGCGTACTTCTTGCGCTATATGTAGACTTATCGAGTGAGCGTTGGTGCTACTCTTTGCTTTATGTATGTAAACCCGACAGATTGTGAGTACACAATTCGGGGGTCCAAATCCGGTCAAATTTTCCCATTTTCATTGATGTACTCTAGACCTATGTTAAGGTCAAATTTTTCCTGAATTATGTATCAAATATTAATATCAATGAGATTGAAACGCATTTATTATTTCATTGAGTATTTCATTAAGTTCTTAAAATACTAAGGAAATCATACACTTATTATTGTAAGTTTCATTTCACAATTAACTTACAAATTCTGTAATGTTTGGAACGTAAAGCATATAATACTAAGACTTTCCATAATCATTTCTGAAGACTTACAAGAATTCGTCTTTTAACTTATGTCATAATCATGCCGCCAATAAGAAATCCCCGACGCTTCAATACTACAGGAACACCAAGACCACCCCCATCAATGGACAATGCTGTTTTTCAGGCTGCTGTAGCAGCAGTAATGGCACAAATGAGCAACAACGGGTCGGGAGGAGGAATAAATAGCTCTACTAATGGCCAACACCAAGGTCATTCCGGGGAATGCACTTACAAGGACTTCACCAATAGCAAACCTATATCCTTTAATGGGTCTGGAGGAATCGTGGCTCTATCCTGATGGATAGAGAAAATGGAAGCAGTATTCAAGATCCGCTCATGCCAAGAAGGGAGAAAAGTAAAATTTGCTGCATGTACTTTCTCCGAACGAGTACTAACATGGTGGAATGGCCACATCAAGTCACTAATCTAGTAGTGGCTAACTCCATGGGCTGGGAGAACCTGAAATAAATGCCCGTGCAAGAGTACTACCCAAGAGACGAAGTGTAGAAGCTCGAGCAAGAGCATTGGGGCCTTACTACGGTAGGCTCGGACATCACGAACTATACCATTAGGTTCGGTGACTTAGCAATACTTTTCCCGAGAATGGTTGCTCTAGAGAGCAAGAATATCGAGAGATATATCTGGGGACTATCACCCCAGATTCAAGGAAGTGTACTAGCTTCCAAGCCAGTTACTTTCGATAGTGCCAAACAGTTGGCACAGTCTCTCGTTGACCATGGTGTCTACCTAGGATTCATGACTGCTATTCCAAAGCAAACCACAGAGAGCAACAACAACAACAACAACAATACCAACAACAATAACAACAACAACAACAACAACAACAAGAAGAAGAAGTTTTGGAACAAAAGGAAGGGTCAATCTTCACAAGAACCTTCCAAGAAACAACATATAGTGGCAGTTCATGTCGCTACTACTCCTACCGCCGTTCATGTCACCCATAAACCAGCAAAGCAATATGCTGGAAACCTACCAAAGTCCAGTAAATGCAAATTCCAACGCAACGGAAATTTTCGGGCGATGCACTGTAATAACTGCAACAGGAAAGGGCACACTGCCCGTTCCTGTAAGGCACTGGCACAACCAATCACCCAAGTTCCTGGAGTCGGTGTGGGCCAGGCGTGTTATGGGTGTGGTGAAGCTAGGCACTACAAGAGAGATTAACCTAAGGCAATGAACGTTGGCGGCATAGGAAGATTGCTGGCAGTAGGGCAGAACGAAGCAATAGCTGATCCCACGGTGGTTACGGGTACGTTTCTCCTAAATAGCGCTTATGCATGCATACTCTTTGACTGTGGTGCGGAGAGGAGTTTTGTGAGCCATGAATTCAAACATTTACTTAAAAAAATCCACCAATCACTTGATAAGATATTTACAGTAGAAATGGCAAACGGTAAGACAGAAAGCACAAATGATATGTACATAGGTTGCACGCTAGATTTAAATGAACACTCGTTCCAAATCGATCTAATGTCGATCACTATAAGAAGCTTTGATTTCATCATCGGTATGGATTGTTAAGCCTTCACCATGCCGATATACTTTGTCACGAAAGGGCCGTTCGCCTTAATCTGCCAAATGGCGAAACTCTTATCATTTATGGGGATAAACCCGGTACCAATTTCCAAATCATCTCTTGCGTCAAAGCCCAAAAATACTTGCGCAAGGAATACCATGCTTTCCTAGCCCACATGGTAGATAAGGAAAACGAAACGAAGGATATGAAAGACATTCCAGAAGTCTACGATTTCCCTGATGTCTTCCCTAAGGATCTTCTAGGAGTTCCACCAGAACGTCAAGTCGAGTTCAGAATTGACTTGATTCTCGGAGCTACCCCAGTAGCAAAATCGTCGTACCGTCTAGCCCCGACAGAGATACAGGAATTATCCAGCCAACAAAAAGAGCTACTCAATAAAGGATTCATCAGGCTGAGCTTCTCACCTTGGGGAGCACCGGTCCTATTCGTAAAGAAGAAGGATGGATCTTTTCACATGTGCACTGACTACCTAGAACTAAACAAGCTCACAATCAAGAACCGATATCCACTACCGCACATAGACGATCTGTTCGACCAACTCCAAGGAGCAAGCTACTTCTCAAAGGTTGATTTAAGATCCGGGTATCATCAGCTGCGAAACCTGGAAGGAGACGTTCCCAAGACGTCCTTCCGAACTCGTTATGGTCACTACGACTTTGTAGTGATGCCTTTTGGATTAACAAATGCACCGTTGGTGTTCATGGATTTAATGAACCGAGTATGTCGTTCTTTCCTGGACAAATTTTTTATCATGTTCATAGATGATATACTCATCTATTAGAAGAATAAAGAGGAACATAGTCAACACCTCCGACAGGTCTTGGAAACATTGAGGGCAGAGAAGTTATATGCAAAATTCTCAAAGTGCGAAATTTGGATTCGGAAAGTAGATTTCCTTGGTCATGTGGTCAGCAAAGAAGGGATACACATGGACCCTTCCAAAATTAAGGCAATTGAGAACTGGCCAGCTCCAAGAACTCCAACGGAAATCCGACAATTCTTGGGCCTTGCTGGCTATTACCGAAGATTCATACAAAACTTCTCAAAAATTTCCAAACCACTTACCGCCCTGACTCAGAAGGGTGTAACCTACAACTAGGAAGAAAATCAAGACGCTGCGTTCCAAACGCTGAAACAAGTCCTACGCAACACACCTATATTATCCCTGCCAGAAGGAACAAAAGATTTTGTGCTCTACTGCGATGCATCAAACCAAGGTGTTGGATGTGTTCTAAAGCAATGAGGAAAGGTCATCACATACACCTTGAGGTAACTCAAGATGCATGAAGTCAACTACACTACCCACAAATTAGAAGTGGGAGCATTCGCTTTCGCCCTGAAGATCTGGAGTCACAATCTCGACGACACGAAATGCACTATCTTCACCGATCATAAGAGCCTTCAACACATTCTCAACAAAAAAGAACTCAACATGAGACAGAGACGATGGGTTGAACTACTGAGCGATTACGAATGCGAGATTCGTTATCATCCGGGAAAAGCTAATGTAGTAGCTGATGCTCTCAGTCGAAAGGAATACTCGGGCCACCGAGTGAAGTCCTTAACCATGATGATCCATTCACACCTGTCCACGCAAATCAAGGAAGCTCAAATGGAAGCCTTGAAAGCAGAAAACGTGGCTGACGAAGCTTTAAGAGGAATGGATAAAAATCTTGAAGTCAAGAGTGACAGAGTTTGTTACTTCATGAATCAAATCTGGACACCGAATTTTGGTGGATTTAGAGACGTTGTCATGAATGAGGCTCATAAGACTCGATACTCCGTGCATCCCGGTTCATACAAGATGTATCTGGACCTCAAGAAATTGTATTGGTGGCCGAACATGATAGTCGAAATTGCTGCCTATGTAGGCAAGTGTCTGACTTGCACCAAAGTCAAGGTAGAGTACCAAAAGCCCTTGGGATTGTTACAACAACCTGAAATAGTTGAGTGGAAGTGGGAGTGGATAACCATGGATTTCATAACCAAGTAACTCAAAACAGCGGGCGGACTTGACACCATCTGAGTGATCGTTGATAGATTAACCAAATCCGCGCACTTCCTACCAATAAAGGAAACTGACAAGATAGAGAAACTAGATCGAACATACATCAGGGAGATACTACGACTGCATAGTGTACCAATATCCATTATCTCCGATAGAGATAGTAGATTCAACTCACGGTACTGGCAGTCACTGCAAAAATCTCTAGGGACGAGACTAGACATGAGTACCGCTTACCATCCACAAACCGACGGTCAGAGTGAGAGGACCATTCAAAATTTGGAAGATATGCTAAGAGCTTGCGTGATCAATTTTGGTAGAGCATGGGATACCCATTTACCACTAGTTGAGTTCTTGTAAAACAATAGCTATCACACTAGCATCAAGGTTGCTCCGTTCGAAGCCCTCTATGGCCACAAGTGCAGATCACCTCTGTGTTGGGCTGAAGTGGGTGGCACGCAACTAGCTAAAGCACAAATACCTGACATCACTCTCACAGGCTCGGAAATCATAAGAGAAACGACCGAAAGGATTGTCCAAATACGGGAACGACTAAAAGCTTCAAGAAACAGACAAAAGAGTTATGCGGACAAAAGATGGAAGCCCTTGGAATTTCAGGTTGGGGACCAAGTGCTATTGAAGGTCTCTCCCTGGAAGGGATTAATACATTTTGGAAAATGTAGGAAACTAAACCCAAGGTATATCGGACCATTCGAGATCCTTTCCAAGATCAGTCCGGTAGCATACAAGCTTCGATTACCGCAGGAACTCAATAACATACATCCTACCTTTCATGTGTCAAACTTAAAGAAATGCATGTCCGATGAGACCCTTGTCGTCTCTCTGGACGAAATCGAAATCAACGAGTGTCTCCACTTCGTAGAAGAACCTGTAGAAATCATGGATAGGGAAATTAAAAGAATAAAAAAAAGTCGCATACCCATTGTTAAGGTCCGCTGGAATGCAAAGCGAGGACCTGAATACACCTGGGAGCGCGAAGATCAGATGAAACAAAAATACCCGCATCTTTTCCCTAGTCCATAAATACTTATCTTAGAATAAATTTTGGGCGAAATTCTCTCTAACGGGGGGATGATGTGACAACCCGATATTTCAAGTCAATGTAATGACCTAAGTCAAGTATTGTAATCTATTTTTGTATTAATAGATAAATAAAAAATAGCGTCACAAATGAAATGTTGAAAAGTCTCAAATGGGATACATAAAATGATAGATATTGTGTTAAGGTTTTCAGAAACATAAAGAACACTCAAATACGAGTTATAACGAAGACGCCATTTTTGGGTTTTTGGTATAATACAACAAACTATGGTGCACATACAACCCTAATTACATTGGATCTATGTTTTCACTAATTATACATGCAAATGGTTTCCAAGGCATTAAACCTATAACTAGCATACATTTGACATAAACCATATAAGGTACTAGTTAGGATAACATACCTTTTGATGGAGCTTGAAGTCTTGGTGTATTTGGCCTTAAAGAGCTTAGCCCCAATAGTATGGAAGCCTCAAATAAAGTCACAACACATCATGGACAACGATAGAACTTGAGAGAGAATTCCATGCACCCATAAATACCCATGACTGTGAATAGTTCTCGGTCGTGAACCTCTCTTCTAGCCGTGAACAACTTATAGCTTTCAAAATTTTCTTTTCACACTCTTATTTGTAAGTTAAACTTGCAAATTGGTTCGATTCCTTATCGTATTTGTGATTATATTCACTAAAAATAAACATATATTGCATGAAATGCTTATAGGACTCGAGAATATAACTCGTGGAAATAGCATCCAATATTGAACTTTCAATCAAATCACTCACGAAAGGTGAGTTCATACCCCTACAGCTTTATGATTTTTAACTGTTTTAGGGGGGAATACAAGTGAAACACAATAAAAATTGTGTTAATATCTAAAATGTTTTTAATGTTTTTAAATTGTTATAATTATCAAAAATTACATATTTATATATGTGTAAATTATATAATTTGGATTCAGAAGATTTAGAATATGTAATTTGACACCATTTCATGTTCCTTGTTTGGTTGTGGGCTTGGGGTAAACTTATTTAATCGAAGGCCTAATTAATCATAATTATATAATATTACATTTATATAAATATTAAAGGGTTTTTTAACTGTTTTGTACTATTTGGTACAAACAATGAACTTCATTGAATAACAGTATTACCGATTCTTACCAACAGTAAAACTATAATAGGTATAGTTTACATAACTCATTCATTGGTTACAAATTTCAAAACGCATAACACAAAACATATAGAATACTTAACAAAAAACGAGTAGAAAACAATCAGAAAACAACCATATAAACTATATCTTATATACTTTATGAAACTGACCTACTGAGTATTTATTATAAAGTAACTTGTTAATATTCTATACATAATCATCAATATAACATTTGTGAGGCAACGTTCATGTAATTTTATAGGTACCCCCAAGTCCTGAAATTATAACTAGAGTCTCCTGGAGGGAGAGCACAAGACTTGTATATAGATCTATATGGGACTGACAATCCCACACGTGAACTGCTAGCTACAGTTAGGTAGACATCCCTGGGGTGACAAATGTCCTACCAATTGCGACACCTGAAGAACGTCCTGTTCAGGTGATCATGGGTCATCTAGTATGGTTATAATAACTCACACTTTGATATTGACTAAAAATGATTAATGTATAGATAAGTAAAACTTCAAATAGTTTTATCTTTATAAAGCTATAAAACAGTATTTTACAAGTATAAATGCAGAATATCAATTTCGTATAGAAAAACACCCTTTTCATGGTTTTATGTGAACTAAACTACATTTTTACCACTTAAGAACACATAAATTTTCACTCTTTTGCTTACTGTTTAATACAACAGAAAATATAGGATTTTCTGGGGAAAAACATGTTTACTTTATCAAAGAACGAGATAATGGATTTGAGTTATAAACATGCTTATGAACTCACCAGCTTTAATGCTGAAACTCTTTTCAAAACTACTTGTATTCTCAGGAAAACAGTGATACAGGTACAACCACATCTTTTGAGAAGACGGAGATATATAAATTCATGTCTTTAAACTTGTATTTTGGTGTCATATATTCTATCTCTGAACGCAGATGTAAAACTTATAACTTTGTAAATACGACACATGTAATTTTCGAAATTAACGTATAATTAGAGTTAGGATACATACCTTTATTGTTATATTGTAATAAAAATCAAATCCTTGAAGATCTTGAACTTTGGTAGCAAGCGCCACAAGTGTCGCGCCTCTAATGGCTTACAAACAAACCTAGCAACCAAGGATTACTATGGAGAGAGAAGGGAAGTGGAAAATTTGGCCCTAGCCTCTCTTGGAGTGCCCTAAGACGAAATCCAACCCTATAAGGGTTTATATAGGTGATAAGGAAGGTTTAGGATAAGGCAGGTGTATCTTAGATAACCCTAATCCCTTAACTTCCTCCCTAAGGCTTCCAAGGCACCCTTAGAGCCCAAGGAAACCCTAGGACACTCTAGATTTCGTTCCATCCCTCTAAGGGAGGTTCTAGAATGCTCAATGCTCAACTTTTAAACATTGTCACCTTTAGTCCCTACAGTTTCAATTAATTCCGTTAATCCCAAAATTAATTCCAAATTAATTTATGATTAAATATTAATTAAGCAATATGATTTCTCATTAATATATTATATCCATAATACATTAATAAATTAATTTATTAACTAAGTAATAAATTAATAAATCATTCTTCTCTCTCCAACAATAATCCTATTCAATTGCCAGGTTTGAAGGCAACCCAAAAGGACATTGCTACTATCAATTCAAGTACATACCAATTACAATTAGAGGCTTAGACACCTAATCCAACAGTCTCCCACTTGGATAAGTCTAATAACTATAGTTGTAAGTATAACTTCAAAATTGACTAGCAAATTTTAGCTACCAAAAGTTGTTGTTGAACACTGATCTTATTAGTGACGTGTCCTTAAGATAAGAGATCATATATTCCTCCATTCTAGATATCTTATAGACTGAGACATGGATTCTAATTATTCTCTCTATCTATATGTTGTTTCCCGATTTCTGATTTATGACGACTAACAACAGACTACAGTCGAACACATCAACTTAGTCCCGGCTTGGCCAAGCGCTTAGGGTGTCATCACTAAATCATCGAGGGGCCCACAAATATCGCTTTTATCCACTTTGGGTAAAAGGAACGGATAAACTTCAACTCCAATGCTCGCTTGTATCTACTCATGAAATCACACACAACAATATGCTTTATAACACCAAGTTACTGGTGTGTTTACATATTATCAACGTGCAACCGATTGCAGAATACAACTCACACGTCTCGGTTTCAAGAATATAAGATATTATCTGTAACACCCATAAAAGTTGAGCTAAATAAAAACATTTTATCTCATTCAAAAACCATTAAGTTCATACATCTTGTTTTCAAAATAGTTTAAACATCAGAGTATCCCCCAGAACCATATCACATAAATCATAAAACATGAGGAGCGATACGATCACGCCTTCGCCTTGCCACAATCTCCTGATGTACCTGAAACAATACACTGAACTGTAAGCCTAAAAGCTCAGTGAGTTACCCCTAAAATACCAACCACACATAAACCTACTCATAACATATCACAAATAGAACAGCCATGCACATCGGGTCTACTATGTGACTGGTCCGCCTGCACCGGGCCTTCAGTCCACCTGGTCCACCCTCTGGGTCTAGCCATGTACATCGAGTCTAAAGTATGATTGGTCCGCCCGCACCAGGCCTTCAATCCACCTGGTCAACTCTCTGAGTCTACAGTATGATTGGTCCGCCCACACCGGGCCTTCAATCGGCCTAGTCCACTCTCCGAGCCTCGGCACGTCTGGTCCGCCCTCTTGGGGCCTTCAGCCTATCCAGACCGCTCGCTACGCCTTCGGAATATCCGGTCTGCCCTGGGTATGTTGGCCTACAGCACAAAGTAGGACCCGCCTCAACCTAACCCCCGTCAAACAACCATGTGCACATAGAACAATTAATCACATAACAAATCCTTAATCAGACAAATAGTCTAACAGATCACATAGCATATCAACATCCTAACCAGGATTCTGACCTAACCGGTGAGTAGCATAACATTACCCTATATACCGGGTACCGACCTTAACCAGGTCACTAACATAACATTACCCTAAATACCGGGTACCGACCTTAACCAGGTCACTAACATAACATCATCCTAAATAATAGGATGCAGATCTAGCATAACAATAACATAACAAACAATACTCGGATTTCCATCCGATAAAGGGCCGACCTTGGTGTCGTAGACCCTGTCGATATAATGAGGATAACTCACCTGCAATTGCCGACTGAAGAGATAAGAACAAGCTGCTCCGACCACCGACACGAACTTCACCACAGAACACTACCAAAGAAGCAATTCCATAAATACCAAAATTACCAAAATTCCCTTGGAAGTCAAACTGGTCAACTCTTGGTCAACGTTAAAGTCCTTAATCAAAGTCAACCTTCCTGGTTGATTCTACTCGTCAAGTCAACCCGTCGAGTCATCGAGTTCCTATACTCAGAAATTCCCACAACACGACTCAACACGCCGAGTCGCCCCAAGACTCGTCAAGTTCAACGATCTCAGAATTCCATCCTATCCAAATCACTAAGTCACCAACCGAATCACTAATCCAAAGCTTTAACCAAAAGAAGTTGGGTTGTGCGACCAGACTCATCGAGTCCAAGAACAGACTCGCCGAGTCCAAGGCAATCTTCAACAGACTCGTCGAGTTGTTCTTCCAACTCGCCGAGTCCATGCACATGTTCATATAACTCGTCGAGTACACCCATGTGACTCGCTGAGTCTCTCCAGTTCTCAATCCATACAGTGTCTTTTCGAGCCAAGCAGGGGCTCCAATCCATAGATCAACTATTCTACAGTCTAACCCTCACATAAAGTTGCAAGCTTTACATGAAATCAAGGAGATATAAGCCCAAAACACTCTAGGGCTAGGGTTTATGACAAAAGGGCTTCACCAATAACTCTTAGACAGGAGCTTTATGATATTATGGACCATCACAAGCCTAGATCTGAAGTAGCAACCTCAAATCTAAGCCTCTAACTCTAAATGGTTCTCAATCATACCAAAAATGCCCCAAATCTCAAATGATAATAGATCTAGATACAAAAGAGCCCAAGCAACAGATTATTACCTCCAATATATGCTCCAACTGAAGTAGATCCCGGATCTACACCACTCCTTTGTAGCAAGTATCTTGATCTTCAAGCCCCTTTCCAAGATTTTCTCCTCCAAGGCTCTATTCTTTCTATTAATGGAGACTCACTCGAATCTAGGGTTTTCTGTAACTCTCTAGGGGAATAGGAGCTTGGGAGAAGGATATAAAGTCCTTTAAATAAGGTGCAACCCTCGGGATTAGGGTTTTCTCATTCCAGCACCAACTCGTCGAGTACGCCTTCCGACTCAGCGAGTTGGCCACTTAACCCGCGATCAATCCTGCTCCGAATCGACGAGTAGCATACCTACTCGTCGAGTAGCTTCCTTAATTTACACTTAGCACCCTTCAACTTCTTGCTTCCGAACTTGGGATGTTACATTATCGTCTCACCAATCACTCGTGATAAAATCCATGAAGCGATCCAAGTGAGCGTAGGTTTAATCCAATACTCTAATCTTATAGCAGCACTCATGAACTTTGCAGCAAACTTGTGCTATGTCTAAACACTTTAGACAATCTACAGACAGATTCATGACAATCTTCATTCATACCTACTTCCAAAGTATGAGCGACTGTGCAGGATTTGAATAATCTTATCATTCGGTAAGTCAAAACATGCAAAGTGAAACACAAGAATAATACTAATCGTATATGGCCCCAAACCTTTGAGTATAAATAAAACATTTTTTATTTAATCACCATATTGATTACTCATTATTTGTTGTTTTAGGTAATCAACTTCTTACTTGAATTATAACAACAGTTGTCCCATACACCAAGCATGCACACTATGTTTACCAATGGTCCTTACTTCGTGAAATAGATCAAATGAACACATTTCCAATGATGCTCATTTCACAATTCCTAATCCTTATCATTAGTGTAAGAATACAAAATTCTCTCCAATACTTGAATATGTTAGATTCTAACATTTTATGCAACAGTCCTTTCGTAATGTCACGGCACAAAAGTCACCAAGACTCGGCCAATGAAATTACAAAGTGCTCTATCGGAGATTGTTATACAACAATCCCATACATGTGAAGTCTCACATTCAAAGTACATTCCTTTGAACATCCTTCTTGCATAAAAGTTTCTAACCTAGACATAAATTCTTAACGTTCAACTCCCAATATGGAAACATTTCCATATTTGCAATATGACAACTCATTCCAACTGCTCACAAGCGACCAATCCTTGGCGAACCTTAGATTGTCCTTGAAAGTTGTTTAATTATTTTACTCAAATCCGGTTCTAGTCCATTTTTCCCTCTTAATGCCCTAGACATGTGGAAAATTTTAGAACGGTCAAACATTACAGCATATACAATCAATCCTAAACGAGAAGTGTATGGGACATGATTCATAACATCTTACATAAAAGCATGATACTTTATCATCCATTTGCCATAATATTTCTATTTGCCACGTTCTCACAATTAGAACTATGAAGAGGGATACCATAATCATAATCGAATTTTGAGAATGCAGTTAATATATCCTTGACTAAATTTGATTAAAATTTCTCGATCTAAGCCTTTATGTAGTCTATTGAGAACTCGTAGAACTCATATGCATAGTGCAATGCCTGTGTTTCGGGACTAAGCATTGGTAGATTATGTAATAGTCTAGGTCAACTATTGTAACTCTTTTTGAAGAAATAAAGATGAAATATTTGAGTATTATGTGAATTTATGTGTATTATACTTAATTATAAAGGTATAATTAATAAAGAATAAAAATAAGCGTCAAAATTAAAGTGTGAGATAAACCTGATATCTTTACATAAAGTTGTAGTGGTCGAAACAAGGATTCCGGGGATATAAAGAATGCTGAAATCCGAGTTATAACGAAGAGGTTATGACCCGTCGAAGTTTCGCGACGGAACCGGCACGACACCGAGAAGACGTAAATAGTGAATTTATGATAGAGGACTTTTTAGCCTTAGTGATCTAAACAAAAGTTGTAATATATGTTAAACCGAGAACATACAAAAAAAAGAACGCCCAAATCTGACTTCGTATGAGAAAGTTATGATTTTTCTAAGATTCAGCTTAGCAGTGCACGACCTGAAATTCGAATTTTAGTTCGAATGGTTTTTGGCCTACGCGACCTAAATAAGAGTTGAAGATCTCATTCATAGGAACTCAAAGGTAAAAGACAGGCAAAAATGGAGTTCGTATGAAGGAGTTACAAATTTTTCGCTTATGTTTTAATATAGTAATGCTATTAGGACCTTAGAATAAGTACTTGGGCTATTATTATGGGTTATATATGTATCGTTTAACGCTTATATAATAGTAATAGTAGCTAGACTATTAATTAGTCTCGGTGAATATTAGACTAAACTCTAGTGGTAATGATACTAGGTTTTGTCCGAGGAAAATTGTGTTAAGAGTAACGAAGTGTTGTCCGAGTGCCGAGTTACTTTCATCTTATACATAAATATGAAGTATTTAATATAAACTACGTGCTATGTGTGCATATTGTCTGAACACTTGCTGTGTATGCTGATGAAAGATTTTTATACATGTTTTAAATGATTGAAACTATATATGTATTTTATATCTACAAAATGTGTTGGGTAAAACATGGGTAGATGTAATAGTTGTTGTGTGACAAAATAAAATAATAAAAGCCCTCGTTATAGATGTTATTGATGACCCAGTCATCTAGCGGAGTATAGATGACGACCACGGACTATTCAAGACAGTCCAGTGGAACGCTAACAGACTCGCAACCTGTAGGTGCTTATTTGAACTGTGTGTTTATTTGAACTGTGTGCTCACCTGGTGTACTCCATCCTCCACATGGTTGCCTTAAGGACATTTATTGCTGAGGAATCCCCTTAGCAGTAGTGTCCATCCCGATGATGATCCTTATGGTAGGTCCCTTATGATAGGTGTTTTAGGGACGTTATGTGAGGATAATGGGAATCGGTAATCGGGTTATTTTGTTGATGAAAATAATGAACTTATTTATTATGGGTTTTGTGTGCTCACCAGGCTCCCAAGCCTGACCCACTCAGTTTCTTGTATTACAGGTAGTGGCTCATGAGCATAGATGTGATGTCTTGGGATGAGATATTAAGGGATTTTAGGCTTGTAAATACGGAATAATGTACTAAGGCCTATGTTGTATTGTTTATGCTTATGATCTGTATCGAACATGACATCCCGAGTCTTTTTAATGAAATACATTTCTATGGAAATGCTTTTGATAAATCTTTATCATATTTTGTTCGGGACAAATTCCGTAACACTTTTATTTTAAATGTTACTCTGATTTTCAAACAAAGCATAAACAAAATCGGTCTTTTCTGGCCGTGAAAATGGGGATGTCATAGTTGGTAGCAGAGCATTAGTTTAAGCGAACTAGGAATTTGTAGGGTTTCTAGACTTAAACTTGGAATGTTAAGCGATGATTGTGAGGTGTGAGCACTAGTTTATTTTAGGAATTGTGCCTAAAATGCTTTTATGTGCTAAATGCTTGTGCTTTTATGTTGTTAATTGTTCGGATCTATGGTCTGTTGCCGACCGGGTCTGGAAACCTTATGTGTTTAGGATTCTAAATGTATGACTACGATATTAGAACTAACATGTAAACGTTTCGGGGCAATAAGGATGATTTGAACGTCAGTCCTAAATAAAGATCTAAATTCACCTTATTCGGTTTATAGATTAAGATGGCAAGGACCCGTAGCAGAAACATGAATGCAAATGGGAACCGAGATCAACCCCCAGTGATACAGCAAATACCAGTCGTAGTAGAATTTGCACATGGCTGGAGTACAAGACATGATGCGGGCTATGTTAACTGAACAAAGGGAAGAAATGAGGCAAATAATCCAAGAAAATAGGGACGAAGCCACCGTGCCCATTATGCAACAAGAGCCAATTCTCGAACAATCAGAGGAAGGAAACTATAGTAGGTCAGTGGACTAACCTGATCCGCCAGTAAATAGAAGAAACGGCCAAGATGATGGAGTCGAGAGAAACGGATGCAAGTACAAAGATTTTCTGACTTGCAAGCCGTCGACTTTCACTGGAAAGGAAGATCCGATCAGAGTCATGGATTGGATCTTAGAAATAGAGTTAGCTTTTATGACATGTGGTTGCAGAGGCAAGCTGCAAACCACTTTTGCAGTACGCTAGTTCCAAGGAGGAGCAGTACGCTGGTGGAACACCCTGGGGAAGACCTTGAGCCTCAATGAGCCTCTGCAACTGACATGGGCGGAGCTTTTAGTACAATTGAAGCATAAGTACTGCTCATCCCAAAACTTTCTCGAGCTAGAGAATCAGTTTCTGACCCTGAAGAAGGGAAGCATGTCAATCGATTAATTCACGAACAACTTCATAGAGAAGATGGAGTTTGCCTTGCGTCTTGTGCCGGATGAATTGGCGAAAATCGACAAGCACGCAAAGGGACTTCCACGGGATTATACGGTGCCAGTGCGTCAGGCACCTACTCTGGAGGCAGCTATCTGGCTACCAAATCTGTGGAGGATATGATTAAGGGAAGGGCTTCCAGCAAGTTTGAGGTTGGCAAGAAGAGAAATTTGAGGAAACGAAAGAAGAGCAAAATGGTGGGAAAATTTGAGGGGTCTGCTAAACCCAACAAAAAGAAGAGCAAATTCGGTTGAAAGAAGTTCGGGGGAGGAGGAAACGAAGCAAAATGGTGCGAGAAGTGCAAGAAGAAACACTCAGGAAAATGTAGTGAGGAAGTGACCTGCTACAAGTGTGGGAAAACGGGGCACTATGCCAATGAGTGAACCATCAACAAGAGGGTGTGCTACGAGTGCCATGAAGAAGGTCACATTGCCAAGGATTGCCCAAAGAAGAAAGATGCGGAAAGACCCAACATTCCACTAAAATCGAAGGCGAGAGCCTTCCAGATGACGCTCGAGGCTGCAAAGGAGGCAACAGACGTCGCTTCAGGTACCTTTCTTGTAAATGGTTTGCCTGCCAATATACTATTTGATTCCGGAGCCAACTACTCCTTTGTGTCACATAAATTTGGTGGGAAATTAGCATTGCCTGTTGAAAAATTTTATAATGCCCTAATTGTGGAAGTTGCCAATGGCATGTTCGTACCTTTTAGTAACCGTATTAGGAACATCGTCATCGACCTAAACAAAAACAAATTCCACAAAGAGCTATTACCCATAGAGTTGAACGGTTTCGATATTTTTTTGGGTATGGATTGGATTATCGCCAACGATGCTGAGATTCAATGCCGAAAGAAGATAGTAAGGGTAAACCCACCCGGAAAAGAGTCATTTATGGTGTACGGGGACAAACACCGAGTAAATTATGGAATCGTCTCCCTGGTGAAAGCCAGAAAATGTTTGTCCAAGGGATGTGCATCATACTTGGCATTCGTAATCGATGCTAAGAAGGAAGAGAAAGAGGTGCAGAATATACCGGTTGTGTGTGATTATCCGGAAGTCTTTCCCGAAGATCTTCCCGGATTACCACCTGATAGATAAGTCGAGTTTCGGATATACTTGTTACCAGATACAACATCGGTAACAAAGGCACCTTACCGATATGCACCGACAGAGATGAAGGAGCTCATGACGCAAATTCAGGAGCTGTTGGACAATGGTTTGATTCGACCTAGTTCATCACCCTGGGGAGCTCCGGTGCTACTTGTGAAGAAGAAACACGAGAGCATGAGAATGTGTATAGACTATAGAAAGCTAAACAAGGCAATGGTAAAGAACAAGTATCCATTGCCAAGGATTGATGACCTATTCGATCAGCTGCAAGGTTCGATCTACTTCTCAAAGATCGATCTTAGGTCAGGGTATCATCAGCTGAAAGTGAGAGATCAGGATATTGAGAAGACTGCATTCAGAATGAGATATGGACACTACGAGTTCTTGGTTATGTCGTTTGGACTAAACAATGCTCCAACCGTATTCATGGATTTGATGAACATGGTTTGTAAACCATTCCTCGTTAAATCCGTGATAGTGTTCATTGATGACATTATGATCTACTTGAAAAGACATGAGGAGCATGGCAAGCATCTATGGGAAGTATTAGAAGTGCTGAAGAAGGAGAAGCTTTATGCAAAGTTCTCCAAATGTGATTTTTGGATCCGAGAAGTCCAGTTCTTGGGTCATGTGGTTAACCAAGAAGGGGTAATGGTTGACCCAGCAAAGATCAAAGTTGTGATGAAGTGGGAACGTCCAAAGAGTCCCACAGAGATTCGAAGCTTTCTAGGAATAGCTGGATATTACCGAAGATTTATCCAAGGCTTTTCTTCGGTAGCTGCTCCATTGACAGCTTTGACCCATAAAGGAGCTACATACACATGGAGCGAGAAGCACGAAGAAGCATACGAGAACCAAAGAAGAAATTATGTGATGTACCGATTCTTTCTCTACCCGATGGATTTGAAGATTTCGCCGTGTCTAGCGATGTGTCGGGAGTTGGGTTTGGGTGTGTTCTAACTCAAAGAGAAAAGGTGATAGCATATGCATCTCGACAACTGAAAGAGCATGAAAAGAACTACCCCACTCATGATCTGGAGTTGGCAGCAGTAGTATTCGCCTTAAAGATATGGAGGCATTACCTCTATGGCATGAAGTGAAAGCTTTTCACTGATCATAAGAGTCTCTACTATCTTTTTAATCAGAAAGAATTGAACCTGAGACAACAACGCTGGCCAGAGTTACTCAAGGACTACGACTGTGAGATACTTTACCACCCCGGTAAAGCAAATGTTGTTGCTGATGCTCTTAGTCAAAAAGTCAATCTTGAATGGAAAAGGCTAAGAGCGTTGAGAATTGAAGTCGTCTCAACGATTGTGGAAAGTGTCAAGAAAGCTCAAGAGGAAGCTTCAGAAAAGGGTGACCGAAAAGAAGAACGTTTGGGAAAAACGTTGGTGTGCGGTACAAACAGTCAAGGACAGAAGGTATTCCAAGATCAGATTTGGGTACCTAAGACGGGAGGAATAAGAGATCTTCTGATGGAAGAAGCGCACAAGACCATATACTCAATTCATCCCGACAGCACAAAAATGTATAGGGACCTAAAACCCTACTACTGGTGGCCGACGATGAAGCTCGATGTTGCGAAGTATGTGGCCGAGTGTGTAACATGTGCGAGAGTTAAAGCACAACATCAGATATCGTATGGGTGTTTAGAACCCTTACCTATACCCATGGGTAAATGGGAAGACATCACCATGGATTTTGTGACTAAACTACCCAGGACAAAGAATGGTCACGATATGATTTGGGTGGTCGTGGATCGTTTCATGAAGGGTGCACACTTCATAGCATCCAACAAGAAGTGGTCTATGGATAAGCTCGCAAATGCTTACGTGAAGGAAATTGTAAGACTTCACAGTGTTCCTCTAACAATTGTATTAGATCGTGATAGTCATTTCACGTCAAGGTTTTGGAGAAGTCTACAAGAGGAATTAGGTACAAAATTGTGTTTGAGTACGGCTTATCATCCGCAGATTGATGGTCAGAGCGAAAGAACAATACAAACACTCAAAGATATGCTGAGAGCATGTACCCTAGAGTTCCAAGGTAACTTGGATGAGCACTTACCTCTGGTAGAATTTTCCTACAAAAACAGTTTCCACTCGCGCATCAAGATGGCACCCTATCAAGCTTTGTACGGACATAAGTGTCGTACGCCGTCTTGTTGGCTTGAGGTAGGAGAGAAGCAGTTTATGGGCCCCGAGATAGTCCATGAGACTGCTGAGAAGCTGAAGGTGATTAGGAAAAGGATGTTGGCAGCTCAGGATCGTTAGAAGAGCTACGTTGACAAGAAAAGACGACTGATGACCTTTGAAGTTGGAGATTAGGTTTTGCTTAAAGTCTCACCATGGAAGGGACTTATAAGATTTGGGAAATGAGGAAAGTTGAGTCCAAGGTTTATTGGACCGTTCAAAGTTCTTCGGAAGATTGGGAACCAAGCTTACAAGC
This sequence comes from Lactuca sativa, assembly GCF_002870075.4. Lineage (NCBI taxonomy): Eukaryota > Viridiplantae > Streptophyta > Magnoliopsida > Asterales > Asteraceae > Lactuca > Lactuca sativa. The sequence continues at coordinate 23,175,976 of NC_056626.2, forward strand.
TCGAATTACTCGAAGAACTGGATGGTATGCATAACACCTTCCATGTGTGTTATCTGAAGAAATTCACGGGAGAAGTTCCCGACATAATTCCAATCTCAGACTTAAGAATGGATGAAAATAAGAGGCTGATCGAAGAGCCCGAGGAAATCGTTGACCGTAAGACTAAGAAGCTACAACGCAAGATGGTTGACTTAGTGCTAGTGCGATGGAAACATTCAAATGGGACAAATCTCACTTGGGAAACAGAGAGTTACATGATGAGTCGTTATCTGCATCTATTTTCTGATGCATGATTCCGGGATGAAATCATCCTAAGGGGGAGAGAATTGTAACACGCGTGTTTTAGGACTAAGCATTGGTAGATGATGTAATAGTCTAGGTTAACTATTGTAACTCTCTTTGAAATAATAAAGATGAAATATTTGAGTATTATGTGAATTTATGTGTATTATACTTAATTATAAAGGTATAATTAATAAAGAATAAAAATAAGCATCAAAATTAAAGTGTGAGATAAGCCCTATATCTTTACATAAGTTTGTAGTGGTCGAAACAAATATTCTGGGGATATAAAGAATGCTGAAATCCAAGTTATAACGAAGAAGTTATGACTCGTCGAAGTTTCGCGACGGAACCAGCACGGTACCCGAAAGACATAAATAGTGAATTTACGATAGATGACTTTTTAGCCTTAGTGATCTAAACAAAATTTGTAGTATATTTTAAACCGAGAACATACAAAAAAAGAACGCCCAAATCTGACTTCGTATGAGGAAATAATGATTTTTCTAAGATTCGGCTTAGCAGTGCACGACCCGAAACTCGAATTTTAGTTCGAATGGTTTTTGGCCTACGTGACATAAGTGAGAGTTGAAGATCTCATTGATAGGAACTCAAAGGTAAAAAGACAGACAAAAACGGAGTCCGTATGGAGTTACGAATTTTTCGCGGTCATTTAACAATCTAATCTCCTCCTACTATTAAATTTAATATCGGTCGAGAATTGGCCGATGGAGTCAAAAAGATAGTTGTAGATCTTGTTTTTACCTACACGTGGATATAAAGAACGTCAAAAACGGAGCTTGTATGCAAAAGTTACGGTGTTTAGAAGTCGGCAGGGTGCTGCTGCAAAAGGGGTGACATTGCGCAATGTGAGCCACACACGTTTTGCCAGCAGAATGGTGACATCTGGCACTGAACTCAACGAGTTGGAGGCCAACTCGACGAGTTTTGGTGATTTCCAGCCTATAAATAGAGTGTCGGGGCACCCTCATTTCTCACACCTTCCAACTTCTCTTTCTCTCTCTAATTTCTCTCTCTAAGCCCCAACCACCCACCCCACCCCCCCTAAAGTCTAGGTAAACCCCCTAGCACCCGAAGGAAGCCCTGAGGCTTCCAAAGCCCCAAGAAAAGAGCCTTTTGGCTCCGAAACGCTGCTCCAGCGCAGCCCCGGTTTTGAGAAAACCCCGCTTTAAGTGAGCTACGCCTAACCTATCTTTAGTATAGCTCGTGTTTTAATTTAGTAATGTTATTAGGACCTTATAATAAGTACTTGGGCTATTATTTTGGGTTATATAAGTATTGTTTAATGCTTATATAATAGTAATAATAGTTATACTATTAATTAGTCTCGGTGAATATTAGACTAAACTCTAGTGGTAATGATACTAGGTTTTGTCCGAGGAAAATTGTGTTAAAAGTAACGAAGTGTTGTCCGAGTGCCGAGTGACCACCTTCTCAAGTGAGCGCATATTTACTTTCATCTTATACATAGATATGAAGTATTAATATAAACTACGTGCTATGTGTGCATATTGTCTGAATACTTGTTGTCTATGCTGATGAAATATTTTTATACATGTTTTAAATGATTTAAACTATATATGTATTTTATATCTACAAAATGTGTTGGGTAAAACATGGGTAGATGTAATAGTTGTTGTGTGACAAAATAAAATAATAAAAGCCCTCGTTATAGATGTTATTGATGATCCAGTCATCTAGCGAAGTATAAATGACGACCACGGACTATTCTAGACAGTCCAGTGGAACGCTAACAGACTCGCAACCTGTAGGTGTTTATTTGAACTGTGTGCTCACCAGGTGTACTCCATCCCCCACATGGTTACCTTAAGGACATTTATTGCTGAGGAATCCCCTTAGCAGTAGTGTCCATCCTGATGATGATCCTCAGGCTAGGTCCCTTATGATAGGTGTTTTAGGGACGTAATGTGAGGATAACGGGAATGAGTAATCGGGCTGTTTGGTTAATTAAAATAATGAACTTATTTATTGTGGGTTGAAAACCCTATGTGCTCACCAGGCTCTCAAACCTGACCCACTCAGTTTCTTGTATTACAGGTAGTGGTGCATGAGCATAGATGTGATGTCTTGGGATGAGAGATTAAGGGATTTTAGGCCTGTAAATATGGAATAATAAGGCCTATGTTGTATTTTTTATGCTTATGATCTGTATCGAACATGACATTCCGAGTCTCTTTAATGAAATACATTTCTATGGAAATGCTTTTGATAAATCTTTATCATATTTTGTTTTGGGACAAATTCCGCAATTTCATTTAAAATGTTACTCTGATTTTCAAACAAAGCGTAAACAAAATCGGTCTTTTCTGGCCGTGAAAATGGGGATGTCATACATAGTTTAATAAACTGGAAAGGCACATAAACAAGGATATGTCAACACGATAGGTTACAAACCTCAAGCCATGCGTTAGTGTTTAATAATAGGTTTACTCTGGATTAGTTCTTGAAACTTTTCAAGATCATTTAGACTCATACTGACCTGTTGACTTATAAGATTCTCTTGTCAAGAAACATTTCTTGACAAACAAATATTCAATAGTTAATGTGGATTCTCATCAATACAAACACTACACACAATTGGTAATAGTTGGTCTTTGTCTTATCCAAGACATCACAATTTACCAATTTCAAACGTGCAAGAGTACGAAAAACAATTTTCTACTTCACATTTGAAGAGCGTGTTAGAACTTCTTAAGATGTGTCACTCAATTCACAATCTTGGAGTATGACTCGAAGACTTGATTTTGGAACGAAATATGACTCATCCTTTTTATTTAACCATTTCAACAATTTCTGATTCCTCTTCTTAGCCATACTAGTGCACTAAGATGTCCATAGATGATTAATTGTGATATGGTTTCATAATCAACAAGGCGATCATAAAACACGATAAAAGAGTACTTTCCCTTCTTCTTAGATTGGAGAAACTTTTATCTTTCTGCCTAATTGATTCTTCTTATTCGTTCTCACATACATTAACACTTTTCAATGATTCAGAATTAAACTTAATCTTGTTAGCATAACCACATTTACCAAACTTTTAGTAAATCATGACGAATAATCTTATTGTTCCTTATGGTGGACTTGACTAGTGCACAACATTGTGTACCAGTTCTCCTAGTCCTTCACTTGACTCTTTGTCAAGGAATTAGTCTTAATTTTCCAAATATGAAGGTTCTTATTCATCATACAATACAATTTGTGTGATTCCAAGTTTCTGTCCAATTGAAACTCGGGCGACAAGAAACTTTCCTTATTTGGTAAATTCTCGACATTCCCACAAATAAAATAATTAAGAATCACATCCATTTCAACATTGCTAAAACTAGAAATACACAAACGTCAATTTTTCATACATGCCATTGCAAGGAAATAAATAAATAAGACAAAAAAATATTTTTTTTTTATAAAAGGTGCGGAAAAACTTGTCCTTACAATGCAATTCAAATGAAAAACTACGCTATTACATAGTCCTAAGCAATCTATCATAACTCTAAAAGTAGCAGCTCCAAAAATCTGATCATCAAATCATTCGATCCAAATCCATTTCTTCACAATCAGACTCAACTCACTTCTTCCTTTAAGCTTCCTCTCTTTTATTCGATTCTACAAAACATCAAACAATGTAATCTGTAACGCCTGTGTTTCTGGGCTTATCATTTATGTTGATATAATAGTCTAGGTTAACCTTTGTAACCCGTTTTGAAATAATAGAAGTGTATTATTTGAGTATTATGTGTTTTGTGCTTAATTGCTTAATTATGTGATTTGATTAATTAAGAATAAAAATAAGCGTCAAAATTTAAGTGTAAAATAAACTCGATATCCTTACATAAAGTTGTAATGGACGAAACGAGGTTTCCGAATATATATAGAACGCCCAAATCTGACTTCGTATCAGGAAGTTATGATATTCTGAAGTTTCGACTTAGCGGTATGCAGCCCGAGGACTCGATTTGAAGAGCAGTTTTTAGCCGAAACAATCTAAATGAGAATCGAAGATCTCCTTAGTGGTAGCGAAGCGATAAAAAGTTAGGCGAGAACGGACGTCGGAAGAAGAAGTTATGAATTTATAACGAAGTTTTCCTGTCCCGGCCTACTAAAAATAAATAATAAAAATAAATTCAAAATTAGCCGACGGAGTCTAAACGAAAGTTGTAGAGCGTAGTCTCACCTACGCGTGGATATAAAGAACGTCAAAAATGTAGTTTGTATGAAGAATATATGAATTTTCGAAGTTTATTAAATAATTAAAATTAAAATTTAATTATTAACTTCCGATATTATCCGAAGGAAGGGGGAGTCATCGATCCGATCCGAACTACGCCCAGCGTAGTTGAGTACACCCAACGTACCCCGATGCATGCACCGCCTCGAACTCGAATGCTCCAATGACGCATGCAGTAACGATCCGAGGAGTACGCCCCGCGTAAGGGCATTACGCCCAGCGTACGTGCGAGGCTCAGCCTCTATAAAAGGCATGTGAGGGCAGCCGAGAGTTTTGCCCTTTTTTTCTTCTCTCTCTCCCGTTTTGCATCGTTTTGCGTGCCATTTATACCCCGAATCCCCGGTATTATTCCCGAGCCCCGAAGCAAGTTTCGAAGCCCCGAAGATCCTAAGAAGTGTGATTCCCGAGCCGAAGCTCTACCCGCGAGGAGCCCGGTTTTTGTGAAGATCTTCCAGATCTACCGAAGAATACTACTTCTACAAGTCGTAGTGCTGTCCGATCATCTTATGATCAGGTGAGTGTGTAGTTACTTTCTTCTAACGCATAATTATGAATTATTTTATACGAAATACGTGTTATGTGTATAATTTTGTTGTTATGTGTGTGAATGTATATTCACTCTCTTCTATCTCATAGATCTGATTTATTTTCTATGAAATATATGTTATGTAGGTGTGCCTCATCTGTTATGTGGAATATATATTGATTGAACATGCTATATAGTTTTTAAACTATGTATAAATATATATATATATATATATATATATATATATATATATATATATATTTATCCACCAGTATGTTGGGTAGAACATGGGTAGATAGTTGATGTGTGATAAACAGATGAGAGGCCTCGATGTTGTTGTTGTTGTTGATCTAGTTATTCAGCGGAGTATGGATAACGACCACAGACTCTTTCTAGACAGTCTAGTGAAATGCTAGCAGGTTCATAACCTGTAGGTGTTGTGAACGATGTGTTCAACGATGTACTCTATCCCCCTCATGGTTGCCTTTAGAAGATCTATTGTTGAGGAAACCCCTTAGCAGTAATGTCCGTCCCGATGAAAATCCTAGATTAGGTCCCTTGAGATAGATGTTGTCTTAGGGACGTAAAGTGAGGATAACGGGAATAGGTAATTGGGTTATCGTTGGTTAGTGAAATTAAATATAATTTATTTATTGTGGATTGAAACCCCTATATGCTCACCAGGCTCCCAAGCCTGACCCACTCAGTTTTATTTGTATTACAGGAAGTGGCGCAAGGGCATAAGATGGATGAATCATCGAGTTGTTTTGTTTACAATTCTGTATATGTATATATTTGTTGAATGACTTGTAATTTTATCGTTTATGCTTTATGGTCTGTATCGGAACATGACATCCCGAGTTTTGATTATATAATGAAAATGCATCTCTTGATGAAATGCTTTGATATATATGATTTTATCATATTTTGTTTTGGGAACAAATTCCGCAACTCTTTTAAATCAAAAAGATTTACTCTGAAATTATTTTAAAAAGCATAAATGAAATCGGTCTTTTCTGGCCGTGATTTTGGGGATGTCACAGTTGGTATTAGAGCATTAGTTTAAGCGAACTAGGAATTTGTAGGATTTCTAGACTTAAACTTAGAATGCTAAGTGGAAGTTTGAGTTAAGTGTCTGTTGGATATTAGACACGAGCACTAGTTTATTTTAGGAAAGTTGCCTAAAATGCTTTTATGTGCTAAATGTTATATGTTGCCATATATGATAATATTTGTTCGGATCTATGGTCTGTTGCCGACCGGATCTGGAAACCATATGTGTTTAGGATTCTAAGCGTATGATAACGTTATTAGATCTAGCATCTAAACGTTTTGGAGTAATAAGGATGATTTGAATATCTATCGTGAATGAAGATCTAATTTCACCTTATTCGGTGTGTAGATCAAAAATGGTGAGAACAAGGAGTGGCGTTGGAAACGCAGATGAAAACAGGAATCAACCATCAGTGATTGAGCAAATACCTGTTGCAGCAACAACACTAGAACCAATAACGATGGCTAGGGTGCAAGCCATGATTCGGGCTATGTTAGCCGAACAAAGGGATGAAATGCGACAGATGTTGCATGATACTAGGGATGAACCTATCATACCTATTGAGGAACCTGAATTGATTCCCGAGAAATCAGAGGAAGGGAACAATAGTCGCATGGTGAGTCAAGTTGGGACTCAAGGAGAACGAAGGAACGATCCGGAAAGGCGAAACAACAAGGATGGGCGAATGTACAAGAACTTCTTGGGCGCCAAGCCGCCAAGTCTTTCTGGAAGCCCGAAGCGTGTTGAGATTATGGATTGGATCTCTGAAATGGATATGGTATTTGAATGTTGCGACTGTAGCAACAAACATAAGACTATCTTTGTAGTAAGACAACTGAAGACTGGAGTCTTAAGTTAGTGGAAGTTGTTGGCAGATACTATGCCACGAGGAGAAGCCCTGAAAATGTCATGGGAGGAGTTCTTGGAACAGTTAAGGGTACAATATTGTTCAGAGATAGATCTGATTGATCTGAACAATGAGTTCCAAAACATGAAGAAGGGGAGGATGAGCATAGATGACTATGCTACTGCATTCACTGAGAAAATGAAGTTATTTCCGTACCTAGTGCCAACGGAACTCTCCAAGATTGAGAGGTTTGCTAATGGACTGCCTGCCGACTTTGGTCCGACAGTCAAGATGGCAACTACTCTGAAAACAGTTGTTCGTGCAGCTAAGAATGTGGAGGCCTAGCAGAAGGAAAAGGGTCTGGAAAGGATAGATGTTGGTGAAAAGAGGAAGTTCGATGGAACTTCAGGGTCCAACAAAAAAAACAAATTCTCGAAGTCTAGTTCGAGAGGAGGAGGAGGCGAAGTGACATGGTGCGACAAATGTAAGAAGAAGCATCATGGGTAATGTGAAGTGGTGACCACATGCTATAAATGTGGAAAGCCAGGGCACTATGCCAATGAATGCACCCTCGCTAAGAAAGTTTGTTATGGTTGTGGTGAGGAGGGATACATGTCGAGGGACTGCCCGAAGAAGAAGGAGGCAGCTAGACCCAATATTCTGCTAAAGCCGAAGGCGAGAGCATTCCAGATGACACTGGAAGCTGCTAAAGATGAAGCTGATGTCGTTTAAGGTACCTTTCTCGTAAACAAATTGCCTGCCCAAATTTTATTTTATTTTGGAGCCAACTACTCCTTTATATCGCATGAATTTGGTAGAAAGCTAGCTTTGCCTGTTGATAGACTAGATAATGCTTTCTTACTCGAAGTTGCTAGTGGCAAGTGTGTACCTGTTAGTCATCATATGAAAAACATCTTAATTGACTTGAATGGGAATAAGTTCCACGAGGAATTATTGCCTATAGAACTTAATGGTTTCGACATCGTGTTGGGAATGGATTGGCTTAGCGCCAATGACGCCGAGAAATTGTGCAAGAAAAAGATAGTCAAAGTAAACCCACCTGGGAAAGAGTCGTTTATAGTGTATGGAGATAAACACAGAGTAAATTATGGAATCATTTCATTGATGAAATCCAGAAAGTGTTTCGCTAAAGGATGTACGTCGTATCTAGCATTCGTGATCAATGCTAAAAAGGAGAAAAAGGTGATGCAGAGCATTCCTGTCGTATGTGATTATCCGGAAGTATTTCCCGAAGATCTTCCCGGATTACCGCCTGATAGACAAGTGGAGTTTAGAATAGACTTGTTGCCAGGGACGACGCCAATAGCAAAAGCACCTTATCGATTATCACCGACGGAGATGATGGAGCTAATGATGCAACTTCAGGAGTTATTGGACAAAGGTTTCATTAGACCTAGTTCATCACCCTAGGGAGCTCCGGTGTTATTCGCAAAGAAGAAAGATGGAAGTATGAGGATGTGCATTGATTACAGAGAGCTGAATAAAGCAACGATAAAGAATAGATACCCGTTGCCGAGGATTGATGACATGTTCGATCAACTACAAGGTTCAAGTTATTTCTCGAAGATCGATCTAAGGTCAGGATATCATCAGCTAAAAGTAAGAGAGCAGGATATCGAGAAGACTGCATTCAGAACTAGATATAGACACTACGACTTCTTGGTTATGTCGTTTAGACTAACCAATGCTCCAGCAGCATTCATGGATTTGATGAATAGGGTTTGTAATCCGTTCCTTGATAAATCCGTGATAGTGTTCATTGACGACGTTCTGATTTATTCAAAGAGCCAAGAAGAACATGGCAGACACTTGCGAGAAGTGTTGGAAGTCTTGAAGAAGGAGAAGTTGTATGCAAAGTTCTCCAAATGTGATTTTTGGATTCGAGAAGTCCAATTCTTGGGTCACGTGGTCAACCAAGAAGGTATAATGGTTGATCCAGCAAAGATTGAAGCTGTGATGAAGTGGGAACAACCAAAAATTCCCACGGAAATTCGAAGCTTTTTAGGATTAGCCGGATATTACCGAAGGTTTATCCAAGGCTTTTCTTTGATCACTAGTCCATTGACAGCTTTGACCCACAAAGGAGCTACTTATGCTTGGAGTGATAAGCGTAAAGAAGCATTCGAGAAGCTAAAGAAGAAACAATGTGAGGCACCGATTCTTTCTCTACCCGATGGAGTTGAAGACTTCGCTGTTTATAGCAATGCGTCTGGGGTTGGATTGGGTTGTGTTTTGACCCAAAGAGATAAGGTGATCGCATATGTGTCTCGACAATTGAAAGAGCATGAAAAGAACTACCCGACTCATGATTTGGAGTTGGCAGCGGTAGTATTCGCTCTGAAGATATGGAGGCATTACCTCTATGACATGAAGTGCAAACTTTTCACTGATCATAAGAGTCTCCAATATCTCTTTAATCAGAAAGAATTGAATATGAGGCAACGACGCTGGCTAGAGTTACTTAAGGACTACGACTGTGAGATACTTTACCACCCTGGTAAAGCTAATGTTGTTGCTGATGCTCTCAGTCGGAAATTTAATCTTGAAAGGAAGAGGCCAAGAGCATTAGGAATAGAAGTTGTCTCGACAATTGTGGAGAGTATAAAGAAAGCTCAAGAGGAAGCTTCTGAGAAGAATGACCAAAAGGAGGAACGTTTGGGCAAAATGTTGGTGTTCGGTATAAACAGTCATGGACTGAAGGTGTTCCAAGATCGGATTTGGATACCTAAGATAGGAGGAGTCAGAGATCTTCTGATGGAAGAAGCTCACAAGACCATGTACTCGATTCATCCCGGTAGCACTAAAATGTATAGGGACCTGAAACTCTACTACTGGTGGCCGACGATGAAGCTTGATGTTGCAAAGTATGTGGCTGAGTGTGTGACTTGTGCGAGAGTAAAGACACAACATCAAAAACCGTACAGGAGTTTAGAACCTTTACGTGTGCCTATGGGTAAATGGGAAGACATCGCTATGGATTTTGTCACTAAACTACCCAGAACAAAGAATGGTCACGACATGATTTGCGTGGTCATTGATCGATTCACTAAGAGTGCGCATTTCATAACATCCAAGGAGAAATGGTCTATGTATAAGCTTGCGAATTCTTACGTGAAGGAAATTGTGAGGCTTCACGGTGTTCCGTTAACGATTGTATCGGATCGTGATAGCCGTTTCACCTCGAGGTTTTGGAAAAGTCAACAGGAGGAATTGGGTACGAATTTGTGTTTAAGTACAGCTTACCATCCACATAATGATGGTCAGAACGAACGAACGATACAAACACTTGAAGATATGCTGAGAGCATGTACCCTGGAATTCCAAGGTAATTGGGATGAATATTTACCTTTGGTAGAATTTTCCTACAATAATAGTTTCCACTCGAGCATTAAGATGGCACCTTATCAAGCTTTGTATGGACAGAAGTGTCGTACGCCATCTTGTTGGCTTGAGGTTGGGGAAAAGAAGTTTATGGGACCGGAGATAGTCCATCAAACTGCTGAAAAGTTGAAAATAATTAGGGAAAGAATGTTAGCAGCTCAGGATCGTCAAAAGAGCTATGCTGACAACAAGCGAAGACCGATGACTTTTGAAGTTGGAGATTCGGTTTTGCTTAAAGTCTCGCCGAGCAAGGGACTTATAAGATTTGGTAAAAGGGGAAAATTAAGTCCAAGGTTTATTGGACCGTTTAAAGTTCTTCAGAGGATTGGGAACCAAACTTACAAGTTCGAACTACCAGAAGAACGGAATGGAATTCATAACACTTTTCATGTGTGTCATTTGAGGAAGTTCACGGGAGAAGTTCCCGACATGATTCCACTTTCGGAGATGAGAATCGATGAGAACAAAAGGTTGACTAAAGAACCAGAGGCAATCGTTGACCGAAAGACTAAGAAGTTGCGACGCAAGATGGTCGAGTTAGTGCTTGTCCAATGGAAACACACGAATGGGCCGAATCTCACCTGGGAAACGGAGAGTGACATGATGGGTCACTATCCGCATTTGTTTGTTGATGTGTGATTCCGGGGAAGGAATCATTCTAAGGTGGAGAGAATTGTAACGCCTGTGTTTCTGGGCTTGTCATTTATGTTGATATAATAGTCTAGGTTAACCTTTGTAACCCGTTATGAAATAATAAAAGTGTATTATTTGAGTATTATGTGTTTTGTGCTTAATTGCTTAATTATGTGATTTGATTAATTAAGAAAAAAATAAGCGTCAAAATTTAATTTTAAAATTAACTCGATATCTTTACATAAAGTTGTAATGGCCAAAACGAGGTTTCTGAATATATAGAACGCCCAAATCTGACTTCGTATGAGGAAGTTATGATATTCTGAAGTTTCGACTTAGCGGTATGCAGCCCGAGGACTCGATTTGAAGAGCAGTTTTTAGCCGAAACAATCTAAATGAGAATCGAAGATCTCCTTAGTGGTAGCGAAGCGATAAAAAGTTAGGCGAGAACGGACGTCGGACGAAGAAGTTATGAATTTATAACGAAGTTTTCCTGTCCCGGCCTACTAAAAATAAATAATAAAAATAAAATCAAAACTAGCCGACGGAGTCTAAACGAAAGTTGTAGAGCGTAGTCTCGCCTACGCGTGGATATAAAGAACGTCGAAAATGTAGTTCGTATGAAGAAGATATGAATTTTTGAAGTTTATTAAATAGTTAAAATTAAAATTTAATTATTAACTTCCGATATTATCCGAAGGAAGGGGGGAGTCATCGATCCGATCCGAACTACGCCCAGCGTAGTTGAGTACGCCCAGCGTACCCCGATGCATGCACCGCCTCGGACTCGAATGCTCCGATGACGCATGCAGTGACGATCCGAGGAATACGCCCCGCGTAAGGGCATTACGCCCAGCGTACGTGCGAGGCTCAGCCTCTATAAAAGGCATGCGACGGCAGCCGAGAGTTTTGCTCTTTTTCTCTTCTCTCTCTCCCATTTTGCATCGTTTTACGTGCCATTTATACCCCGAAGCCCCGGTATTATTCCTGAGCCCCGAAGCAAGTTTCGAAGCCCCAAAGATCCCGAGAAGTGTGATTCCCGAGCCGAAGCTCTGCCTGCGAGGAGCCCGGTTTTTGTGAAGATCTTCCAGGTCTACCGAAGAATACTACTTCTACAAGTCGTAGTGCTGTCCGATCATCTTCTGATCAGGTGAGTGTGTAGTTACTTTCTTCTAACGCATAATTATGAATTATTTTATACGAAATACGTGTTATGTGTATAATTTTGTTGTTATGTGTGTGAATGTATATTCACTCTCTTCTATCTCATAGATCTGATTTATTTTCTATGAAATACGTGTTATGTGGGTGTGCCTCATCTGTTATGTGGAATATATATTGATTGAACATGCTATATAGGTTTTAAACTATGTATAAAAATATATATATTTATCTACTAATATGTTGGGTAGAACATGGGTAGATAGTTGATGTGTGATAAACAGATGAGAGGCGTCGATGTTGTTGTTGTTGATCTAGTTATTCAGCGGAGTATGGATAACGACCACAAACTCTTTCTAGACAGTCCAGTGGAATGCTAGCAGGTTCATAACCTGTAGGTGTTGTGAACGATGTGTTCACCGGTGTACTCTATCCCCCTCATGGTTGCCTTTAGGAGATCTATTGTTGAGGAAACCCCTTAGCAGTAATGTCCGTCCCGATGAAAATCCTAGATTAGGTCCCTTAAGATAGATGTTGTTTTAGGGACGTAAAGCGAGGATAACGGGAATGGGTAATCGGGTTATCGTTGGTTAGTGAAATTAAATATAATTTATTTATTGTGGGTTGAAAACCCTATATGCTCACCAGGCTCCCAAGCCTGACTCACTCAGTTTTACTTGTATTACAGGAAGTGGCGCAAGGGCCTAAGATGGATTCCGCAACTCTTTTAAATCAAAAAGATTTACTCTGAAATTATTTTAAAAAACATAAATGAAATCGGTCTTTTCTGGCCGTGATTTTGGGGATGTCACATAATCTTATCACATAATGTTTTAAGAATCAAAAATAGGAACTTACAGAGTTAGTTAATGGATTTTACCTGAAGTAGAGTCATACGTCTTGACTCTCCCATCTCATAGATCTCTTAGGTAGACAGAGCAGCTTCGTCTCCAATGCCCCTTTTCTTGGCAATAAAAGCAAATTGACTATTTTGGAATAGCACACAGAACTACCTCAGACTTTGCATTTCTCTTATGGTCAAACTTTTTGACCATGGCATGCCTTTCGTTGCCATTTCCTATGTCCATGGAGGTTTGGAAGGCATATCTACCAATCAACTTTGCTTCTCCAGTGCACCAAATCATTTCTAATTCAGCAGCAACAAGCAAATAGGTGAGATCGATGAGGGTCACATCATGGTCCATCATATAGTACTCTCTTACGAACTCACTATATGAGTCAGTAAGCGATTGAAGAATCCATTCAATAGCCAGTTTCTAACAGACAACTACTCCCAACATTCTTAACTTGTCAATGTGCGACTTCATCTTTAAGACGTGTGCACACACTGACTTTCCTTCTTCGTGTTTACTTGCCAAAAGGGCTTGAGTGAGCTTAAACTTTTCAAGCCTTTGAACTTGTGGGTCAAGGAGAACAATAGGAGGAGGTGGAGGAAGTGAAGAATGATCTATTGTTCCTCGATTGAATCGCGGAATATCATCTTCATGTGGAAAGCTTGTTCCAAGGGATTTAGGAAGACCATAGTTAGAATCAGACATCTACAAAACGGGAAAAAATTCAAGTCAGTGGATTGAGTCCTTAATAAAACACCCAAATGAGATATTAAGGCTAGGATCCAACATAATGTTCTACAATTTGGAAGAGGGATGACGTAATCCAAATTGCAGAACATTTGAAGGTATGTAAATGACAATTTACCAATTTCCACCATGAAAAACGAAAAGGAAATTTAAGTTTTAAATGAATTGAAACTCCTAGATCTTTTGAGATTCATTGAACTTTTCAATTGCATGTTTAAATCTCGATTGTGCCCTTCATTTGTGACTGGGATGCCGAGGATCACAAACAAGGTGTGGATAACCATGCAAATTAGCTCGGTGCTCTCGATGTTACGAATCACCTAATCAATGTGTCGGTTAACCACACACGCTCCATTGATCTATGATAAAAATCAAGCTACCCATTTCCATCCTTCATTGGTCCCATATTAGTGTGTCGGTTAACCACACACGCTCCACTAATCGACCCATAAGGGTGTAATGTGCAATTTCATGGATTAGCACAAATTCCACATTTTTCCTAAAGTAACTAAGATTTGAGAATTTATAAAAGTGCTTAGTTACTTCGTTTTTTATTATAATTATAATGGAAGGTTGTGTCCTATCCTACTCGTTCAACTAACGACCCTCCACTAGTTAAGAGTGTGGTGGATAAGAGTGGATACCCATTCAATCATCATTTTATAGGCAATTTCCTTAAACACTCTTATAGACCAACTTCGTGAATGAGGCCTACTATCGGTAAGACTGACTCTTTACTTATACATATATAATATATTAGAATTTTAATTTTATATAGTATAAGGGTGTATTTTAAACTTTTAAAATACTAGGGTTTTTTTTTTAATTTTATTAAAATTTTCAAAAATTAAAACCATTTAATTTAAAATCTTAAAATTTTAAAAACCTTTGATTTAATTATTATTCAAAAATTAAATGATTAATTAAATTATTAACTTAATTTAATCCTTTATCCATGGATTTAGAAATTTAGGTTGGGATATCTTTAATTATCCAATTAAACTACTTACAAGATAATTACCAAAAATAACAACCTACTAACTTATTCACTAGATTTCGAAATCTTCTACTTGGAGTGGAAGGCAAGGCTTTCAACCTTGCCAAAAAATCAAAAAAACCCTAGGGTTAGGAAACCCTAGATTTCGACTCCAAGGTGGCCAAAGGAAAGGGTTTGAAAAACCTTAGGGATTTTCGAAAAACAGGGTTCTTAAACCCTAATTTGCGAAAATTTAAAGGCCTTAGGGTTTAATAGCTATAAACCCTAATTTTGTCTAGTTCAATCAATTGTACCAAATCTAATTGAAAAAAAACCATACACTCTGATACCACTGATTGGTTTTATACAAAACAAACAATCCTATGTGTGCATGCAACCCTAATTTGAGGATCTATGTTTTCACTATTAGACATACAAGCATTGAACACAAAAACTAGATACCCTAGGAGGCACATGTAATTTTCGAAATTAATGTATAATTAGGGTTAGGATACATACCTTTATTGTTATATTGTAATAAAAATCAAATCCTTGAAGATCTTGAACTTTGGTAGCAAGCGCCACAAGTGTCGCGCCTCTAATGGCTTACAAACAAACCTAGCAACCAAGGATTACTATGGAGAGAGAAGGGAAGTGGAAAATTCACCCCCCTAGCCTCTCTTGGAGTGCCCTAAGATGAAATCCAACTCTATAAGGGTTTATATAGATGATAAGGAAGGTTTAGGATAAGGCAGGTGTATCTTAGATAACCCTAATCCCTTAACTTCCTCCCTAAGGCTTCCAAGGCACCCTTAGAGCCCAAGGAAACCCTAGGACACTCTAGATTTCGTTCCATCCCTCTAAGGGAGGTTCTAGAATGCTCAATGCTCAACTTTTGAACATTGTCACCTTTAGTCCCTGAAGTTTCAATTAATTTCGTTAATCCCAAAATTAATTCCAAATTAATTTCTGATTAAATATTAATTAAACAATATGATTTCTGATTAATATATTATAACCATAATACATTAATAAATTAATTTATTAACCAAGTAATAAATTAATAAATCATTCTTCTCTCTCCAACAATAGTCCTATTCAATTGACAGGTTTGAAGGCAACCCAAAAGGACATTGCTACTATGAATTCAAGTACATACCAATTATAGTTATGGGCTTAGACACCTAATCCAACACTTATATCTACGGAATCCTTGTTACCACTACTTCAACTTTTGTCAAGGATATTCATCCTAAATATTATCTTATTTAGACGTGTATTTGTTACCTATTTTATTAATTTATAATAAGAAGATATTACATATAAGTACACATGATACTCAAATAATTTCCTTTATTACATCAAATAGATTACAATTTTTGACCCTAACTATTACACCATCTTATTAATGCCTAGCGGGAAACGCGAGCGTTACAATTCTCTCCCCCTTAGGATGATCCCGTCATCGAAATCACAAATCATCAAACAGACGTGGATAGCGATTCTTCATCTCGCTTTCCATCTCCCGGGTGAGGTTTGGCCCATTTGAATGTTTCCATCGTACAAGCACTAAATCGTCCATCTTACGACATAACTTCTTCGTCTTACGATTAACAATCGCTTCGAGCTCTTCAATTAACCTTTTTTCTTCGTCAATCCTTATCTCCGGAAGTGGAATTATATCAGGAACTTCTCCCGTGAACTTCCTCAAATAACACACAATGGAAGTGTTATGAATACCATCCAATTCTTCTGGTAATTCCAACTTTCTAAAGAAGTTTGAATGGCCCAATAAATATTGGACTCAACTTTCCTCTCTTTCCAAATCGTATAAGTCCCTTCCATGACGAGACTTTAAACAACACCAAATCTCCAACTTCAAAAGTTGTAACGCCCGTGTTTCTGGCTAAGCATTAGTATGATAATGTAATAGTTAGGGTCAACAATCGTAACCTATTTGGAAGTAATAAAGAGGAATTATTTGAGTATTATGTGAATTATGTGAACTTATGTGCATTAAACTTGCTTATAATGATGTAAAAAATAAAGTATAAAAATAAGCGTCAAAAATAAAATGATAGATATACCCGATATCTATGAAGAAAGTTGTAATGGTCGGGACAATGATTCCGGAGACATAAAGAATGCTGAAATCTGACTTATAACGAAGAAGTTATGACCTATCGAAGTTTTGCGACAAAACTGGCATGACGCTGTGTGATGTAAAAGGTAAGTTTGTGATAAAGTACTTTTTAGCATTAGCGATCTAAACGAAAATCGCAGTAGATGTTAAACCGAGAATGTGAATAAAAAGAATGCCCAAATCTGACATCGTATGAGGAAGTTATGATTTTTTTAAGATTTGACATAATAGTATGCAGCCTGAAATTTGAATTTTAGATCGAACGATTTTTAGCCAACACAGTCTAAATGAGAATCGAAGATTTTGTTAATAATAACTCAACGATAAAAATACAGAAGAAAACGGACATCGGATGACAAAGTTATGAATTTTTAACGGACTTTACTTGTCCAGGCCTGTTAAAATATAACTTTAAAAATAAAGTCAAAGTTAGCTAATGGAGTCTAAATGAAAGTTGTAGATTACGTCTCCACCTACGCATGGATAAAAACAACTTCAAAAATGGAGCTCGTATGCGAAAGTTATGGAATTTAGAAGTCGGGATGGGCTAATGCGAAGTGGGTGACGTGGCGTAATCCGAACCCTTACTTGCTCCCCAAGGTCTTCGCTTCGAATGCTTATAAGTGCCCCCTCTGCGTACCTACAAGGAACGGCCAACATACCGAGGACCAAGCTCCCTGTAAATTAGATGCGAGGGCTACCATAAAATCTCACACCTTAACCCTTCTCTCTCTCTCTCTCTAAATGCTCTCTAAACCTCTCCTAAGCCTTAGTACTTCCCATGTGATAAGAGGCGAGTCCTAGAGCGCCAGAAGGCTCCGAGAAGAAGAGCTTTTTAGCTCGGAAGTTCTGTCCGCGTAGAGCCTGGTTCCTAGCTAAACCTCCCGGTAAGTAAGATATGCTTACCCTACTTTAAGTATAGCTTATGTTTAATTTATTATCGTCATTATGAACTTATAAACTATATATATATATATATATATATATATATATATATATATATATATATATATATATTATAAAATATTATATGCAAAGTGTTATTATAATATCTTTTAACTACTTGCAGTACGAGGAATCTGGTTTTAATGGCCGTATAGGGTTGTTGGATTTCAGAAGTGCTATAATGCCAAAATGGTCCTACCCTCCGTTGTTTCATGTATGTCCCTTGTCTCTACATATTGGTTGAAAAGTATTGTTTAACACTTATAAAAGATTATCTCTCGTAAATAGTTGCAATAAATATTAGACTAAAATCTAGCTGTAATGATACTAGGTTTCGTCGAAGGAAAATAGAATTATTAGAAGCGAAGCGCTGCCCAAGTTGGGAATCATCACTTTGACAAGTGAGTGCATAGTTACATTGACAAGTGAGTGCTTTCTTTGTGTTCCTGATATCTATGTTGGATGAACGATTTATACATGTTTTAAATGATTTAAATTGTAAATATATTTTATATCTACTTATATGTTGGGTAGAACATGGGTAGATGAAAATAGTTGATGTGTGATGAAATAAAATGATGAGAGGCCTCTATGTTTACGACCACAGACTATTCTAGATTGTCTAATGGAATGCGAGCAGGCTCGCAACCTGTAGGTGTTTGTGAACGATGTGGTCACCGTTGTACTCCATCCCCCCTCATGGTTGCCTTACGGACATATATTATTGAGGAACCCCCTTAGCAGTAGTGTCCATCCCGATGATGACTCTTAGGCTAGGTCCCTTGAATTAGGTGCTTTAGGGACCAAAAGTGAGGATGACGGGAATGGGTAATTGGGTTGAATGATTTGATGAAATTAATAAACTTAATTATTGTGGGTTGAAAACCCTATGTGCTCACCATGCTCCTAAGCATGATCCACTCAGTTTTTTGTATACATGTAGTGACAAGAGAGCACATGAGTGACGATCTGATGAGAGATCCATGGATTATAGGCCACTAGAATAAATAGATGTGGTAAGGCCTATGTTGTTTCTGTTTGTGATTTTGATCCGTATTGACAATGACATCCCGATGTTTTTATATAAAGAAAACACATTTCTTCGGAAGTGCTTTGATAAATGCTTTATCATATTTTTTAGGAACAAATTCTGCAACATATTTCTTCAAAAGTATACTCTGATTTTCAAATAAAGCATAAATAAATCGGTCTTTTCTGGCCGTGAAAATGGAGATGTCACAAAATTCATTGGTTGAGCTGCTAACATCCTTTCTCTAATTACCTTTAGCTTCTTAGCAGTCTGATGGACTATTTTCGGACCCATAAACTGCTTTTCTCCAACCTCAAGCCAACAAGACGGCATATTATGTCGGTATAAATATTTATAAGGTGCCATCTTAATGCTTGAATGGTAACTATTGTAGTTAGAAAAATCTACTAGGGGTAGATGCTCATCCCAGTTACCTTGGAACTCTATGGTACATGATCTTAACATATCTTCTAGTGTTTGAATTGTCCTTTCGCTTTGACCATCAGTCTGTGGATGGTAGGCTACACTCAAACATAACTTTGTACCCATCTCTTCCTGTAGGCTCTTCCAAAATCTTGAGGTGAAATGACTGTCATGATCCGACACAATCATTAAGGGAACACTGTGAAGTCTTACTATCTCCTTCACGTAGACATCTGCAAGCTTATGCATATACCATCTCTCATTGGCCGCTATGAAGTGTGCACTCTTTGTGAATCGATCCATGATTACCCAAATCATGTCGTGACCATTTTTTTGTCCTGGGTAGCTTGGTCACAAAATCCATGGTGATGTCCTCTCACTTACCCATAGGTACAAGAAAGAGCTCTAAAACCCCATACAGTTTCTAATATTGCGCTTTAACTCTCACGCATGTCACACACTTAGCCACGTACTTAGTAACATCGAGCTTCATCGTCGGCCATTAGTAATAATGTTTCAAATCCCTATACATCTTGGTGTTTCCGGGATGAATAGAGTACATAGTCTTGTGAGCTTTTTCCATGAGATGATCTCTCATTCCTCCCATCTTAGGCACCCAATTTTTTTGGAATACCTTCAACCCTTGGTCCTTTGTACCGTATTCCAACGTTTTTCCTAAACGCTCTTACTTTCTGTTATCTCATTCCAAAGCTGCTTCCTAAGCTCTCTTAATATTCTCTACAATTATTGAGACAATATCAGTTCTCAACGCCCTTGTCTTCTTCCTTTCTATGTTTATCTTTCTACTTAAATCATATACTATGACATTGGCTTTACTAGGGTGGTAAAGTATCTTGCAGTCATAGTCCTTGAGTACTTCCAACCAACATGATTGTCTCGTATTCAATTACTTTTGATCGAAGAGATACTAGAGACTCTTATGGTCGGTGTAGAGCTTACACTTTGTGGCATAAAGACAATGCCTCCATATCTTTAATGTAAATACTATTGTTGCCAACTCCAGATCATAAGTGGTCTAGTTCTTCTCATGTTTTTTCAATTGTCGAGATGCATATTCTATTACTTTATCTCAATTGGTTAGAACACAACCTAACCCAAATCCAGATGCGTCACTATAAATTACGAAGTCTTCAACTCCGCCTGGTAAAGAAAGAATCAGTGCTTCACACTACTTCTTCTTAAATTTCTCGAAAGCTTCTTCATGCTTCTCACTGCATGTATATGTAGCTCCTTTATGGGCCAAAGTTGTCAATGGAGCAACTATGAAAGAAAATCCTTAGATAAACCTTCTGTAATATCTTGCTAATCCTAGAAAGCTTCGAATCTTGGTGGGACTTTTTGGTTGTTCCCACTTTATTATAACTTCGATCTTTGTTTGGTCAACCATTATTCCTTCCTGGTTAACCACATGACCT
Source organism: Lactuca sativa (assembly GCF_002870075.4). NCBI lineage: Eukaryota > Viridiplantae > Streptophyta > Magnoliopsida > Asterales > Asteraceae > Lactuca > Lactuca sativa. The sequence continues at coordinate 23,196,705 of NC_056626.2, forward strand.
AAGAATTGGACTTTATGAATCTAAAAATCATAATTGAAGAACTTTGCAAACAACTTCTCCTTTTTCAAAAATTCTAACACTTCGCGCAAGTGTTTGCCATGCTCATGCTGGCTCTTCAAATATACGAGAATGTCATCAATAAAAACTATTACAGATTTGTCTAGGAAAGGTTTACAGACCCTATCCATCAATTCCATGAATATTGCTGGAGCATTGTTTAGTCCAAATGGCATAACCAAACACTCGTAGCGTCCATATCTCGTTCTAAATGCAATCTTCTCTATATCATGCAATTTTACCTTCAGTTGATGATATCCTAACCTAAGATCGATCTTCGAGAAACTCGCACCCTACAACTGATCGAACAGGTCGTCAATCCTTGCAATGGGTACTTGTTCTTTATCGTCGCCATTTTCGGCTCCCTTTAATCTATACACATCCTCATCCTCCCATCCTTCTTCTTCACGAATAACATCGGAGCTCCCCAGGGTGAAGAACTAGGTCTAATGATACCCTTATCAACCAACTCCTGATGTTGCACCATAAGCTCATTCATCTCCATTGGTATTAATCGGTAAGGTGATTTTGCTATTGGTGCGGTTCCTCATAACAAGTCTATCCTAAACTCTACTTGTCTATCAGGGGGCAATCCAGGAAGATCTTCGGGAAAGACTTTTAGAAAGTCGCACACCACTGGTATCAAGGGACCCAAAAATATCCCTTTTTCCGTTTGGGGCAAAAGGAACGGATAAACTTCGACGTATATGCTTGTACTATTCACTCATCAAATCATGCACAACAATAAGTTTTATAACATCAAGTTACTGATGCATTTACGTATTATCAATGCACAACTAACTTATAAAACAACTCATATAACTCCATTTCAAGAATATAAGATATCTTCGTCTCAAAATTACTTGTGATTAAATCCATGAAGTAATTATCTGAGCGTGGGTTTATCCGATACTCAAATTCCCCATTTTCAAAGTACTCATAAACATTGTAGCAAACAATTGCTATGTCTAATCCTCATAGACAATCTACAATTCAATTCATGATGGTCTTAATTCACTACTTACTTCCAAAAGTATGAACAACTATGGATTTTTGAATAATCAAATTATTCTGGAAGTAAATTACGCGAAATGAAACACCATAATAACCTAACTAATTATGGACTCAAAACTATTGAATATAAAGAAAAATCTTATTCTTTAATCACCATAATAATTAGATTTTATTCATTGTATAATGTTTCTAGTAATCAATTAAACATTTGAATTAAACATCAGTCATGCCATGTTATAAACATACATACTATGTCTCTCTATGGCCCTTCCTATGCGAACAGATCGATTGGACATTATTCCAATGATACTCATTTCACAAATTCAAATTCTTGTTACAAATAAATGTGTTAGAATTCAACCTCTCATGCAATATTCTTTTGTGATGTCGAGGCTTCAAAGTCATAGAGACTTTTCCAATAATATTACAAAATGTTATGTTGAAACTTTGCTACTTAAACAATTTCACGGTAACGAAGTCTCAGATTTAAGATACACTCCTTGACCATTTTCCTTGCATTAAAGTTCCTAACTCACATGTACATTCTAATCATCAACTCACATTAATGAAACATTTCCATATTCCCATATGACTATCAATTCTGAACAAGAGTCACCTCCACTCAGAATTATGTCAATATGATTCGTCCAAATTAATAATATACTTCCGACTGTCCACAAGCAACCAATCCTCCAGTAAAACCTCAGAATTTTCTTTACAGTTGTTTACCAACTTTAGTCACACAAAGTTCTAGTGTTTTTCCCTCGCAATGCCCAAGGCATTTGAAAAAAAATTAGAGCAAGTGAATATTATAACATATCAAATCAATCCTATATCTGAAGCGTATAAGACTTGATTCATAATGTCTTACATAGAGACCTGATATCCAATCAGTCTCTTGCTTATAATATTTCCATATATTGAATTTCATATGTTGAACCAATTCAACATGATATTCATATATGTCCAAGACTAATTTTTATTAAACTATGCAAACTAAACTTTTTATATTCGAAATAAAGTATGAGTGCCCTCTTCATTAAATCCTTTTATAGCGAAACAATTTCCAAACTTTGCAACTTGCAACTTGAAAACTTTGTTTCCTATAATTAGCATTTCCAACTTGCAACACTTATCATAACAATTATGCTCCTACTAGCTTTGACATGTATCTAGAAATCAACTGGACTTCTAGAAATCAATATTTTTTGACTTCCTAAGTAAAGTGCAGATTTCTGATATGTAATGCTTTGATAAGTCTTCATCTAGACTTCTCAAGCGTATACATCTTCATTAGATATCATATGTGTGTGTTTAAACCCTTTCATAACTTATAGATATAGGTCCTGAACGTTCAAACAGAGCCTTGCTATTTCTCACAATTTGAACTTTGAAAAGGGATGACGTAATCATACTATGAATTTAAGAGTGCAATTAACACAAACACTGACCATAATGAAACTTATCAAATCTTTAAAATCTACTAGCGATAGTGTTTCCTCATAATCATTTTCATGTATTAGAGAGAAACCTTTTGCCACCTATATTTTATGGTGTATGTGTTCCCATCTATGTGAATCTATCATTTCCATTCTACAATCATAAGACAAGGTTTATGAAAATTCAAATTCAAATTTAGCTTTCATGGACTGAACTTAACTTGTTCTTAATTTCTTGCCTTCTGGTAGCACAAGGGCCTACCAACGCTTCCATGTTGTTTAAGAAGCTCACTTCCATTGACCAATGTACCATCACTGACCAACGTGCTCTGCCTTTTGCAGTCAAATAAGAACCATAGAACTCATAAGCATTGCCAAATCAACTGGAAGATGCACAAAAACAAGAATGTATGAACTTAACATGATATGTTATCAACATCGGGTCGTGTGCTACTGATAACTAAAAGGTATATTGTTGATTGACTCTTGAAACTCTTCCAAATCAATAAGACTCCTACTGACTTTTAGACATATAAGTTCTTTTTTCTTTTAAGGAACATGCTCGACAAGCTAAAAAAATATTCAAAAGTTAGTGTGGATTCTCAAGAAGAAAAACACTTCATGGAATTGGTCTTAGTTCATCCTTTGTTTTAATCAAAACATCTAAACTTCTAATTCCAAATGCGCTAGAGTAAGAAAACATTATTACTCCACATTTCATGAGCTGTTATAAACCTAATTAGTACGAAACAAACTTCAAGATATGATTTGTAGTTACTAGAGTATGACTCTAAAATTTTAATTGGATACGAAGTATGACTCGTCTCATGATTGAACCATTTCAACATTATCCAATTCCTCTTCTTAGTCAAACAATTGCACTAACATGTTCTTACAGGATCAATTGTGACATGGTTCCAGATACATTAAGATGATCATAAAACATGATACTAAAGTACTCTCATTTCCTTTCAGATTCGAGAAACTTTTATCTTTCTGCCTAATAGATTCTTCATATTCGTTCGGTTACTCTTCAAAACTTTTTCGAAATTTCAAAATTATGATTAGTCTTATAAACACAACCATGTTTAATGAAAGCATCAATAAATCATGACGAGTAAAGTTAGCATCCTGTGTGCTAGATCCATTAGTCCTTCACTTGACTCACATAAACATGCGATCAACGAATTAGTCATAATCTTCCAACGATCAAGATTCTCACACATCACACTATTCAAATTACATGACTCGAAGTTTCTATCAAATGGAAACTTGGGGGATGAGAATTACTTTTCACTTGGCAAATTATGACTATACCACAAGTGATACAATAAGAATTAAATCCCAATTAACATTGCTAATAATAGAAATGTAACCATCGGTTTTCATAAATGCCATTGCAAGGAAATATAAAGTAAACTAGATAAATCGAAAATTCACTTTTATTAATGATAAACGAAAAAATTTGTACTTACAATTCAAAAATATGAAAACAATGTTTCTAAACATTTCCTAAGCAATCTATTAAATTATCATAACTTCCAAGTAGTAGCTTGCAAATCTGATCATCGAGCCATGCGACCAAAATCCATATCTCACGATCAGATTCAAATTACTCTTCTTAAGCTTCCTTCTTTCTCCTAGATCCTACAAAAACATCAAAATGTGATCATCACATCATGTAATAAGAATCTATGAGTAGGAACTTTATTAAAATAATGGAGTTAGATAATGGATGTACCTGAAGTAGAGTCACACAACTTGATTTTACCATCTCTAAGATCTTTCAGGTAGTCTAGGTAGCTTCACAACCAATGCCCCTACAATTGGTGATAGAAACATATGGACCTTTTAGGATCAACACATGGAACTATCTCAAAACTAGCCTTTATCTTTACCACATGTTCAAACAGTTTGACCTCGGCCGATCCATTTCCATTGGGAAGAGAACCCTTTTCTGGACTACCATTGTTCCAATTGTCAATATTCATGGAAATTTTGGAGACAGATCCTTCAAACAATTTTGCTTGACTTGCGCTCTTAAGCATTTCTGCTTCAGTAGCAATCAACATATGTGTCAGATCAATTAGGGTCACGTTGTGGTCGCTCATATAATAGTCCTTAATAAACTGACTATATGACTCAGGAAGCGAAAGTAGAACCAAATCCATGGCCTGCTTCCTTGGGAAAATGACACCCATTCTATCCAATTTGTCAATGTGAGATTTCATTTCATGAACATGCGTAAACACAGATTTTCCATTTGATGTTTACTTGCCAATAGGGATTGAGTAATTTCTTATTCTTCAACTTGAAGAAAACATGACTTAGGGAGAGTCACTGCAGGAGGAGGAGGAAGAGTTAAAGAATCACGATATCCATTCCCACCATTTCTTGAAGAAGGGAACATACTTTCACCTCGATAAGAATGCGGAAGATCATCTTTAGAAGGAAGAGGAAAACCACTTCCAGAAGAACGAGGAAGACCATTGTTGTCTAAACTTGACATCTATAATAGGAGACAAGAGAATTCAAGTTATTTGATTTTAATCCTTAATTATAAACCCATCAATTTAAATTAAGGCTAGGATCCATACTTTCGATTCAAACTTTGAAGAGGGATGACGTAATCAAATTCGAATCTATTTTAGGTAGGTAAAGCATTTACCAATTTCAATCTCATAAAACTCCTAGATCATTTGAGATTCATTGAATCTAATCAATGGCATGTTTAATCGCTATATTGATCTTGCTTTTGCGACTGGGATGATGAAGATCACAAACGAGATGTGAATAACCATGCAAATTAGCTTGGTACTCACGATGTCATTTATCATCTCCTTTTAATGTGCCAGTTAACCACACACATTCCATTAATCAATGATAATTTTCGAGACACCCATTACCATCGTTTATTAGTCCCATATTAGAGTGTCGGTTAGCCACACACACTCCACTAATGACTTACAAAGTGTAATGTGCAATTTCATGGATTAGCATCAAATTCACATTTTTCCTAAAGCAACTAAGAGTGGGATTTTATAAAAATAGTTTAGTTACTTTTCATCACCATACTTTTAATGAGGTTATGTCCTATCAAATCCGTTCGGCTAACGACCCTCCACCAATCAAGGGAGCGGTGGGTAAGAGTGTATACCCAATGGCGGTCATTTTATATGTCGCTTCCTTAAACTCCACTTATAGACCGGCTTCATGAATGAGGCGTACTGGCGGTTTGACTGACTTAGTCTTATACATATAGTAATAAGATCCATAGGGATGCATTTTAAAGTTTTCCAAATACTAGGTTTTTTTAATTATAAATTTAAATTTCAAAATTAAAATAATTTAATTTAAATTTAAAATTAAAAACAAATGATTTAATATTTATCTTATGAATTAGACATTTAATTAATTTATTAAATCAGATGAGGATTAGCCAATTAAATTAATCAAGATAACTTAAAGTCTGGGGTCTGAGGGCAGCGCCCCTTTGACGGGGTCTAGGGGCAATGCCCCAAGCAGGGTCTAAGGGACAGAGCAGCTGGCAGCGCCTGCGTGGGTTTAGGGCAGCGCCCCAAAAACTCTTTGGATTTTACAAGTGGGTATATAGTGGAAAAATCGAATTATTGAGGGTGATTATGGTAAAACTAACTAAGATCGTCAGTTTTGGAAACCATTAATTTCCTGATTAATTCTGGATTCTCATGACTTGTTTCCAAAGGAACCCATGACGGTCAACCCTAATATGAAACCCTACATATCGTTTTCTACATAAACGACTCTTCTTTTTAAAAGAAGGGATCACCTTTTAGCTCTCGTTTTTCTTCATATGAACTTAGAATTCTCTAGCAATTTGGCTTACGGTTTCTGTCTAGATTTGTAAGTGTACCCTTTGGATTATCCTAGGTTGAATTTCTTGTAACCCGGGCATAAGGTAAAAGTATCAGTTCAGAAAGCGTTTACACGATCCAAGGGATATACTGATCTCCACTATAAACTCTACCCAGTTTCTAACAGGGTGGATGCGTAAGTGAAGCTCGGGGCTGAAAATCGATCGGGCATAAGTAAGAAAAGGAAAGGTGTGCGATTGTCAAGGGTTTAACCGATGCATGGATTGTTTTTGGTACCAATTTATACTTCTAATCTATGTAGTTTGTATTGTTGTGGATACCCTAAACTCGACTTTCCTTGCAAGCCTGATACCTTCTGAAATTACATTTCCCCCTGAACTTTCCAAATTTTCACTTTGCCTAATTTAATTTACTTTTACAATTTGATTTTTCATTTTGATATTTAGCCCCTATAACTACATTAGATATCAAAAACTTCCTTTAATTTATATAAGTTCCAGTTTATTTATTTACTTTATTCTTCAAATTTTATTTTATCATTTAATAATTTTACATACTAGGTTTTAATGAGGAATTAAATTACCTCGTATCTTTTATGTCTACGATTATTCCTACCCACTAAAATTATAACAAATCACCATTCAATTTAATTTTATTTGATATATTCATAATATAACCTTAATGAGTTATTTAAAAAAATATGGAATGATGATACTTATCATAATTTTATTGGATATGAATATTTTGTTGGATTAATGTCTAAGTCCATAACTATAATTGGTAAGACTTGACCCGACCCGGCATGGTCCATTTGGGTTGCATGGCATCATGCACTTGGATAGACTATAATGAGAGAAATAAGACACTTATGGTTATTAATATATTATAAGTTCTAGTATATTAATAATAAGAATAATGAGATTATTTAATTAGTATTGATCAAGAATTAATCTAGGATTAATTAAGTGATCAAAAGAAGACTAATTAAATATATGGGTTGATTGTGTAAATCATCCATACTTGTATAGTGGGCTAATGCTCCATGGATAATCAAGTTGGGCTAAAACCCATAGGATGGTCCATGGATGCTCCATGGTGTATTTGTACCCATGGATCCAAGGAAATGGAAAGTCATGACAATTATGGTTTACCCTAATTGTAACACTATATAAAGATCACATTCTTGGGAAAAATCGGCCACTAGAGATAGTTAGAAAGGGCTAGCCGATTTTCAAGAAGTGTAGAATTCTCTCAAGTTATTCTAAGTGTATTTGGTGTTGTGTGAACCATTTGAGGTGTCACACTTGGGGCACTAGGCACTCAAGCTTCATGAAGACTTTCTACACCAAAGAGGTATGTATTCTATCTTGCTATAGTCATTGTTTTGTATGCTAGATTAGGATAATACCTTGGATGTTCTTATTTGCATGTATAATAGAGAAAACATAGATCCAAGGTATTTAGGGTTGCATGTACACTTAGGAGTGTTAGAATGCTCAAAACCCTACATATTTGTAGGCATAAAAAGTAGAAAACAATTTAATTTCTATTTAAAATATCCCTAGAGTTGGTGTTGCATAGTCCTAAACGTCTAAGATATTTGAAAGCTTTAACGGTACTTAACTACATAAAAAGAAAATTACAAAAAAGAAAGGTAAGAAGAAATTTGATGATGTAAACGAGATGGGCTTATGTCTGTTATGATTTGATCTAATATTTTATCTTTGATTTAACTCGTGAAGATATTTGAGAACTGAGTGGATCTTGATTCATGTATATTACCAATATAAACTAATAAAGTTAAATGAATGGGGTTGGATAGCGAATGGACTAATTTTTGTTGCCCTTGATTGATTATCATATATTAAAAGCTAAAAACTCTTTAGAAAAGTAATCAACAATTCTCTTTTTGGCCTACTTTAGAGGAATAGATATGATATATGTCGAAAGAAAGAACTACAATCGACCTTTCATATCCTAAATGATTCCTTTTTATTAATGTGGTTGTATAAAAATAATTTTAGGTTGCATTGAGACGTGACCCTTTAGATTTACAGAAAAATATAAAAATAGCCATATTTTTTAAGCAATTTTCTTAAAAAAAAAAAAAAAAGAAAAAAAAAAAAAAAAGAAAAAAAAAAAAGAAAGAAAGAAAGAAATTAGCCAACGATATCACATATGAGGGGAAGGTGCCATCTATGATTGTACAAACCGTTAATGCATAATATATATACATTAAAAACTTGTACAATTGTAGATGCTCATGCCATCTACGATTTTTTTTCATAAGTCAGACTAATAAACACATATAATGTAACAACCCAAAAATCGTGATAAAAATTTTCATTTAAAAATCAGTAGTTGCAATCATCAAATAGGTCCAAGTCAATAACAATGTACAATATCCAAAAACATCGGAGTAATAATATCCAAAATGTACGGAACTCATGAGGGGAGGATGTTGTGCCATCACGTCAGACTCTTCCTTTTTATACCAGAAGTTTATGAATTCATAAACATAAACTGTAAGCCCAAAGCTTACTCAGTTTCCTCAAAATACCACACACCAAACATATAAACTGGGCCTAACCCTAGGGTATATTCCAACCTAATAAACAAATATGGGCCCAGCCCTAGGGCCCCGCCCTGAGGTTTATTTCAAACCGATCATACAATAGTGAGTCTTGTCACGGGGTTTATTTCAACCCAATCATACAACAGTGGGCCCCGTCCTAGGGTGTATTTCAACCCGATCATACAAACATATATGTAAAAGTCACATAACAGTTGGCATTCTACACAAAGTAATGGGACGACATTGGTACCTTCGACCCATGGACACAGTGATGAGACTCACCTCACAAATAGATGAAATAGCTGCCACAACATGCTGCTCCAAATACCGACTCTACCGGTCACCTTTACATATAACAGTGAACAACACTCTGACTACAACTCAAAATACCCAAAATACCCCTAGGTCAAACATAGTCAAATCCTGGTAAAAGTCAAAAGTCAACCGAGTCAACTCAGCTGAATACGCCCAACATACTCAGCTTGGATGCACGACGTACTACGCTTTGACCAAAAGACGTAGAGCTAACTACATACGCGCAACGTACACGCCTGCCACCCTTCCTTTAAAATAAGAGCTTAATCCCTTATGCCCTTTTGTCTAAAATCCAAATCTAGACCTCAAATGATGTCCTTAATCATAAAGTCTCCAACTTTATGATCTTGCATGGCTATTAAGTACTCAATATAAAAAACCCTAAATTCTTAAGTCATTAAGACATCCTAGCCCATGCATGCAGGAAAACTAAGGACCAAGATTACATTTTTATGATTCTAAACTGTAACATCCCAAATTTCAAAAGTATGATTTAAGGGTTTAAAGTGTAATTTTGGAGAAGGGACTCGACGAGTAGGTATGCTTACTCGCCAAGTCGGGGCGGGTTTTGGGTCGCGAATTAAGTGACCAACTCGCTGAGCCGGAAGCTGGACTCGACGAGTTCGTGCTGGAATGAGAAAAACCCTAATCTCGGGGGTTGCACCCTATTTAAAGGACTTTATGTCCTTCTCTCAGCCTCCTTATTGCCCTTGAGAACCAGAAAACCCTAAGCTCGTGTGTGTGTGTGAGGCCATTGGAGGGAGATTGAAGCTTTGGAAGTTGTTTCTAGTGGAAGAAACTTGAAGATGAAAAGGGCTTGCATCAAGAGAGTGGTGTAGATCCAGAATCTACTGCAGTTTGGGCACATCTTGGAGGTAATAAGTTGTTACCTTGCCTTTGTTGCTTCTAGATCTATTTTTGAATGAGATTTGGGGCCATTTTGGTATGATTGAGATCTATTTTGGGTTTGGAGTTTAGATCTGAGGTTGCTACTCCAGATCTAGACTTGTGTTGATCTAGAATGTCATAAAGCGTCAATCAATGAGTTGTTGGTGAAGCCCCTTTGTCTTAAACCCTAGCCCTAGAGTGATTTGGACCTTTAACTCCTTGGTTTCACGTAAAGTTTGCAACTTTACGTGGGAGTTATTCCATAGAAGAGTGGATCTACAGTTTGGAGCCCCTGCATGGCTCGAAAAACCTCTGTATGGATGAAGGATTGAAGGGACTCGGCGAGTCACATGGGTGGACTCGACGAGTCATATGAAGATGGGCATGGACTCGACGAGTTGGAAGAGCAACTCGGCGAGTCTATTGAAGATTGCCTTGGACTCGACGAGTCTGTTCTTGGACCCGACGAGTCAGGTCGCAGAACCCCAACCTCTTTTGGTTAAGCTTCGGATCAGTGAGTCGGTTGGCGACTCAGTGAGTTGGACAAGATGGAATTCAGAAATCGTTGAACTCGACGAGTCCTGGGGCGACTCGGCGAGTTGAGTCGTGTTATGGGAGTTTTCTGAGTATAAGAACTCGAAGATTCAACGGGTTGACTCGGCAAGTAGGGTCAATCAAGAAGGTTGACTTTGACCAGGACTTTGACTTTGACCTGTTTGACCTTCAGGGGTGTTATGGTATTTTGGATACTTAAGTCTTGGTTTATTGATGGCATCAAGTGTTGGAGTTTGGAGCAGTGCTTCGGGTCAGTGCTTTCGTGGTTCGGTTCGGCAGTTGCAAGGTGAGTTATCCTCAGTATATCAACAGGGTCTAAGGCACCAAGGCCGACCCTTTATCGAATTTGAATCCAAGTAACTGTTTGATATGTTTTTGATTTGTTAGATCTACATCCTGGTAATTAGGATGGTATTATGTTAGTGATCTGGTTTAGGTCGGTATCCTGGTATATAGGATGGTGCTATGCTAGTGACCAGTTAGGTCGGTATCCTAGTTAGGATGTTGCTATGCTATATGATCTGCTGGATTGGTTTGTTTGGTTGTGGATAGTTATGTGATTACTTGTTTATGTGTACATGGTTGTTTGATTAGGGTTGGGTTGAGGCGGGTCTTGCTTTGTGTTGTAGGCCAACATACCCAAGGCGGACCGGATAGACCGAAGGCCCAGCGAGCAGTCCGGAGAGGCTGAAGGCCCCAAGAGGGCGGTCCAGACGTACCGAGGCTCGGAGAGTGGACCAGACAGACTGAAGGCCCTGTGCGGGCGGACCAGTCATACTATAGACTCAGAGGGTGGACTGAAGGCCCGGTGCAGGCGGACCAGTCACACTGTAGACTCGATATGCATGGCTGCTCTGTATTGTGATATGATATGATATGACTATGGTTGTATGTGGTTGGTATTTTGGGGGAACTCACTAAGCTTTCGGGCTTACAGTTTCAGTTAATTGTTTTAGGTACTTCAGGAGATCGTGGCAAGGCAAAGGCGTGATCGTACCGCTCCTCATGATTTATGATATGGTTCTAGGGATACTCTGATGTTTTAAACTATTTTGAAAACAAGTTGTATTAATTTAAGGGTTTCGAATGAAATAAATTGTTTTAAATTGGCTTGAATTATATGGGTGTTATAAGTTGGTATCAGAGCCTTGGTTTGAGTGAATTGGAGGAATATTCGTGTGAATCCAGACTCAAATCAAGGGGAGTTTTCAAAATGATTTAAAATGGTCTTCAAAATAAGTAAAGGAGGATGCAGAGTGTACGATCAGTCAGAGCCAGTAAGTAGACCCCAAAATACCATACCAGTTATTTGATTATGTGATATGTTAGAGCAGCATGCTAGTACTAGGCTAGGGATCTTCAGGAATTGCATGATAGGATTGTCTGATTATATGATGCCTGCTAGCCTAGGGTTTCCTTTGTATGAAATTGACATCATTACTGTAGATATTTAGTGTATGCATCATGGTTATACATAACTAAGATCTTATAGCCTGAGAATGTTTGATTTGGCCTTATGTTATGTTATTGTATGATTGGGAGCTTAGGGTAGGATTGGATATTCGAAAGTCTATAGGGTCCAGCGTTATGTATGACTAGCATACACTAGTGTTGTAGGGTTGGTGGAAGTTTCATGGATGGGTGGGTTGTGTGGGACCAGTAGGTCAGTTATGAGATAGTTATGCTCCTCTAGAAGTGAGGATTGAGTGTTCATTATGTATATGTTACTGTTAGGGTGTTGTGGTGATACTTGATACAAATATGGGTAGGTGTGGAAGGTAGTATGGCCCCGTACTACTGAAAGCACAGGACCCATACGTGTATCAAGGAAGTCACAACCCCTAGGGTTTTGTTGGGAGCTAGTTCTCGAGGTTATTATGAGGAATGCCTAATATCTTGTGGTGTATTTTTAGTATGGTGGTTACGAGGCGTACCGGAGATGGATCCGGATCAAGAACAGGATCAGGAGATGGTGGTCAGGACGGATCAACTCCACCCGAGGTCATTGGTCAGATGAGTACGGATGAGTTGGATGCCAAGATTCATGAGATCCTGCATGATGAGGTTGCTGCTATGTTCCGGGCTCAGTTTTCGGAGATGTTTGGGTCGATCAAGACCACCATGGTTGAGTACTTTGATGAGCGCTATGCAGCACTTGTAGAGACGACTGCCGCGGAAGCTGCAGCGGCTGTAGCAGTGGCAGGAGGAGGAGTCAGTCGGGGCTTTCAGTATCGAGACTTCGATAATGCGAATCCCTCTACTTTTGATGGAGTTTAGGATCCGATCATTGCTATGAGATGGTTTTTAGATGTGGAGGGTTGCTTTTTCACGTATTCATGCCCTGCGGATGAGAGGGTGAGGTGTGCTCTGAACCTTTTGAGGCTCAAGGCGAAGGATTGGTGGAGGTTGACTACGGGATCTTATTCTGATGCGCAGCAGGCTGCGTTTACTTGGGATCAGTTCTGGGAGATGTTCAGTACTCGTTATGTTCCACGGGTTAAGAGAGAGAGGTTGGCTCAAGAGTTCTTGGACCTGAAGCAGGATTCATAGTCGCTGACGGAGATCACCAGGATGTTCACGGAGAGGGAAATGTTTTGCCCTGAGTTTGCTTTGGAGCAGGCTCATATGTCCCGGTATCTGAGTATGCTTAAGAGAGATATCAGACAGTTTGTGTCCACATAGAGATGTGATACCTTGTTAGAGTTACAGGAGGCCGCCAGGTGGCGAGAGTTGGGGATTGAGTTGTAGTTGCGAGAGCAGAGGCAGGCCCCAGTACAGTCGCAGCCGGCGCCAAAATGGTCCAAAATCGTTGACTCTAGGATTGGGGGTCAGAGCATCCACACTTGTGATAAGTGTGGGAAGGGTCATGTCGGAGTTTGCAGATCTGGTGGTGCGTGTCGCAAGTGCGGGAGAGAGGGGCATTATGCGAGGGATTATCTTCAGTCGGCCCCGGTTCAGGATATGAGGATTTGTTATCATTGCCATCAGGTTGGTCACATGAGGGCCAACTGTCCAAAGCTTGTTGCAAGACCGGTGCAGGCTCCAGCACCAGCCACTTTGAGGATCATTGGCGGGGGTCAGGGTGGAGCGGACCCTTCGAGGGCTCAAGGACGCGCTTTCCAGCTTACAGCAGAGGAGGTTAGGTCATAGTCAGATGCAGTTGCTGGTATGTTTCTATCTTGATATCTTGTTATTGTGTGGTATTGTAAACCTTTCCGTCTTTTCAACATGATTCATAGTAGATCTAAGGATTTTAATAGTTAGGAGTTGTGGATGGTTAATTCCCAGGAGTTTAGATGATCGGAAGATAGGTTATATGATCCCTTTGCTAGGTATAGCATCTGCGATGTGAGAAGTGTTTAGTTGAGGTTCAAACTTCCTTAGAGTTCGGATGTGCGATAACGGGAGGGTTTTTCTGCGAAGGTTGCTCACTCCTAAGGGAAACCCCGAGCCGACACCTCCAGAAATTAACTCGATTGCATTCCAGACAGCAGTGTCCACTGCCGTCACTGCAGCACTTGCACAAATTCACAACGGAAACAACGGAGACGGCAACAGACAGGGAACTGGAAGTACAAACCAAGGAACAAGTCATGGAGTCGCACGAACATGCACCTTCAAGGATTTCACCAATGCCAAACCTCGGACCTTTAATGGGACAGGAGGTGTCATAGCCCTGAAGAGATGGATTGAGAAGGTAGAGTCTATTTTTCAGATTTGTGGATGTCCGAATGAGTGCAAAGTGAAGTTTGCAGCCTACACGTTCATTAACCAAGCTCTATTCTGGTGGAAGGGCCACATAGAGGCCATGACGCTCCAGTGGCGAACACAAGGCCCTGGGAAGAGTTGAAGAGGATGATGTTAGCCAAATACTGTCCTAGAGGTGAGATACAGAAGATGGAGTAAGAGTTATGGAACCTCACGGTTCAAAACTCCAACATCGATGCTTACATATCCCAATTTAGTGAGCTATCCCTTTAGTGTCCCAGAACGATCACCTCGGAAGAGAAAAAGATCGAAAGGTTTATCTGGGGACTGACTGAACCTATCTAAGGGAATTTCATTGCGGCAAACCTAAGACATTTGATAGTGCCAAGAGACTGGCCAAGAAACTATATGATCATAGCACTAAGAAAGGTGCCAAGACAGCGGAGGCGGAGGGTAAGAAGGAGGAAGAGAGTAAAAAGTGAAGAAACAACAAGAGAAAGGGAAAATGGAACTCGGAATCATCTAAGAAGCAACAAACGGTGTCTGTCCATGCTGCAACACAAACAACTACCACACTACATGATCCAGCCTCATCTACACCAAATACTTCCAAGCAGTACTCGGGAAATCTCCCTAAGTGTAACAAATGCAACTTCCACCACCACGGGGAGTGCAGAGAGATGAGTTGCACAAAGTGCAATTGGAAAGGCCATAGAGCGTAGTATTGTAGGACTCAGCTTCAATAGAACCAAATGACAAACAACAACAGCAACAACATCAACACCAATACTGGAGCTAGCTATACCTGTTATGGATGTGGGAAAAGTGGGCATATCAGGCGAAACTGTCCCAACGCGAACAATCAATGGACAAGAGTAGCGGGGAGAGTTTTGACAATGGGTCAGGCTGAAGCTGTACAGGACCCAGCTGTTGTCACTGGTACGTACCTGTTTAACAACTTCTATGCATGCATTTTATTTGGTAGCGGAGCAGAGCAAAGTTTTGTGAGTAATAAGTTCAAACATTTACTAAAACAACAACCCCAGAAGCTCAATGAAGCCTTCACGGTGGAAATGACTAATGGGAAGACCGAATCAACTAGGGATATCTATGTAGAGTGTGCACTAACTCTAAACAATCACACCTTCCAAATAAACTTAATGCCTGTAAATATTAGGAGTTTTAATGTGATCATCGGCATGGATTGGTTGAGCCCCCATCATGCTGATATTATGTGTCACGAGAAGGTCGTTCACCTTCATCTTCCTAACCAAGAAACCCTAATAATCTATGGAGATAAACCCGATGCAAACCTTCGTCTTATCTCGAGTATCAAGTCGCAAAGGTTTCTACAAAAGAATAACTACACATTACTTGCTCACGTGGTGGATAAAACCAAAGATGAAGCGAGCAGTCACAACATCCCAGTGGCGTGTGATTTCCCGGATGTGTTCCCAGAAGATCTTCCAGGAATACCCGTAGAACAAAAAATTGAATTTCGAATCGACCTAGTGCCTGGAGCCACTCCAATCGCCAAATCACCCTATAGGTTGGCTCCTGCATAAATGCAAGAATTATCAAGCCAACTGAGCGAACTCCTTAATAAAGGATTTATCAGACCCAACTTCTCGCCGTGGGGAGCTCCGGTTCTTTTCGTTAAGAAGAAAGACAGATCCTTCAGGATGTGCATCGATTATAGGGAATTAAATAAGCTCACCGTCAAAAACCGGTATCCAATTCCTCGAATCGATGATCTATTCGACCAGCTTCAAGGAGCTAGTTACTTTTCTAAGATAGATATGAGATCTGGTTATCATCAACTCAAAGTCTGAAATGATGACATTCCCAAGACTTCTTTCCAAACTTGTTACAGTCATCACGAATTCGTCGTGATGCCCTTTGGTCTGACAAATGCCCCCGCTGCATTTATGGACCTCATGAATCGATTTTGCCGCCCCTTTCTTGATAAATTCGTAATCGTTTTCATTGATGATATTCTCGAATACTCCCGAAGTGAAGAAGATCATAGCCAACACCTCCGACAGATATTAGAAACCCTTCGAGCTGAAAAGTTATATGCAAAACTCTTCAAGTGTGAGTTTTCGCTCTGTAGTGTGAATTTCTTGGGACATGTAGTTAGCAAGGAAGGAATCCATGTAGATCCCTCCAAACTCAAGGTCATTGAAGGCTGGGTGATTCCGACATCGCCAACGGAGATTCAACAATTTTTGGGGCTAGTAGGCTATTACCGAAGATTCATCCATAATTTTTCTAAGATAGCCAAACCCTTCACCACATTGACATAGAAAGGTGTAACATTCAACTGGACAGAGAAGCAAGAGACCGATTTCCAAACCTTGAAGCAAGCTCTCTGTAGTGCTCTAGTGCTATCCTTACCAAAAGGAACCGAAGACTTCATAGTTTACTGTGATGCTTCGAATCAGGGTTTAGGTTGTGTTCTTATGCAAAGCGGGAAAGTAATTGCTTATGCATATAGACAACTGAAAACTCATGAATTAAATTATACCACGCATGACCTGGAATTGGGAGCGGTGGTCTTTGCCCTGAAAATTTGAAGGCACTACCTAAATGGTACCAAGTGCACCACTTTTATACACCACAAGAGCCTCCAACACATTCTAAATCAAAAGGAACTAAACATGAGGCAGCGAAGATGGGTCGGACTCTTAAATGATTATGAGTGTGAGATCAAATACCATCTAGGCAAGGCTAACGTGGTAGTCGCTGCCTTGAGCCGAAAGGAGTATTCAAGCAGTCATGTGAAGACCCTGTCAATCACCATCCAATCTCATCTAGCCTCTCAGATCAAGGAAGCCCAATTGGATGCATTGAAGCCAGAGAATGTCACTAGTGATTCGCTATGAGGAATGGAGAAGGAGCTCAAACTTAAAGACGACGAAAGCCACTAGAATTTCAAGTCGGGGATCACGTGCTACTAAAGGTCTCTCCATGGAAGGGAATGATTCAATTTGGGTAAAGAGGAAAATTAAACCTACGATAAATTGGACCGTTCGAGGTTCTTGCCCGGATTGGTTCAATGGCTTACAAGCTGCAGCTACCTGCTGAGCTCCGCAGCGTACACCCAGTGTTCCATCTCTCAAATCTGAAAAAGTGTCTATCAGATGAAACCCTTGTCGTCCTTTTGGAAGAGATTGAGGTAAATGAGAATCTCATGTTCATCGAAGAACCAGTCGAGGTTATGGATAGGGAGGTAAAGCGTACGAAGCAAAGCCGCATTCCGATAGTGAAAGTTCGATAGAGTGCAAAACGTGGACCGGAATTCATGTGGGAACGTGAAGACCAGATGAAGCAGAAGTACGCTCACCTATTCCTTCCTTCACAATCCTAGTTTTCAAAAGAATTTTGGGACGAAATTGATGGGTTTTAAGCAAAACATCAATCCTATGGTGTACATGCAAACCCTAATAGCTTTTGGATCTAGTTTGTCTAATGAACGTGCAATTGAATATCCAAAGCTATAAACCCTAGATCTATCATATAAGAACTGAAATAAGGGTTTAGTAATTACCTTTGATTGTTATATTGTAATAACAATCAATTCCTTGATTTGATTGGCTTTAGAATACTTAGTGCCTCAAGTGTTGCACCTCTAATGGAGTCACAAACACCACTAATCAACTTGGATGAAGAGGAGAAAAGAGGAGGCTGCCCAAAACATCTAGAAACCCTATAGGAAGCCTTGTCCACGTTTTTGGGGCATAGGGGCCCTTTATATACATGTAGGCTATTACGGTTTTCAGCTAGGAAACCCTAATATGGCTGCTTAAGCCCTAAGCAGCCCATGGACTCCTTTAACATATCCCTTGGACGATTTCTAATGGGCTTCCCATAGAATTCGTCCAACCTATATTTTATTAGGTGATCCATAGCCCAATTATAATTATCTTATAATTACAACTCCAGTCCCCTAAGTTTAATTAATCTCTTTTAGCCACAATATTAATTCTTGACTAATATTACTTAAACAATATGATTTCTCCTTTAATATATTATTCTCATACTATATTAATAAATCATATTTAAACATTTCTCTCCTTAAATCATCCTATATATTGCTATGGTGAAGGCAACCCAAAAGGACCATGCTCATAATCGGGTCAAGTACATACCAAAATAGTTATGGACTTAGACACTAATACAACAGAAATTCCCTCTAATGGGTGGATGATGTCACAACGAACATTTTAGTTAGGAAATTTTATTCCTGTGTAACCATTCAGCTATTGTAAAACTTATACTCTAAGTAAATCTCACTCAATGCTCATTTAGATTCACCATTCATGTTCATCAAAGATTCTGAAGCCCTAAGATCCATGGTTTAAATCCATATTGGACTACGAGTTCCTTATTGGGCCTAATGGACCAATAAGCACCCAATTCAACTCTATTGGACTTAGAAGCCCTAATTGGATCCTAATTGGACCCAATTCATAAATCTAAAACATTTTGGACCATTTGGGTCTAGAATGGTCCATTCTAACCCTAATGGGCCTTATTGGGCCATAACTAATCCAATTAACCATTAGTGAGCCGTAATCCTATTCTTTTATTCTAATTAGGTCGTGAAGGCTTCCAACATCCCAATGGGCCGAAAACCCTTATGTTTAGGATCCAAATGTCCTAGCTAAAGTTAATGGGCCCAAACTACCCCACCATTTCTTCTTGGCCCAAAATCTCGGCCCAAGCATAAAAAAAATAGAAAATAAGAGATTAAGGGTGGGTTGACTTTGGGAGGTGCCACCTCATTTTTGCTTAGAGGATAACTAGGCCTTAAACCACCATGTATCCATACTAGTCACTTCATCACTCTCTCACCTTTCCTTTTATACTCTCAGCCGAAGACAACAAACACACACATACATTCCACCAAATTCTCTCCATTTCTCTCAAGGATCATCCTACTCCTTCCATCAAAATCTCGAATATTGCTTGTGTTTCAAGAAGGTTTTCACAAGATAATCATCACTTTTTGGTAATTCTTTACACATCCAAGTTTTATAACTCCATTCTCTTGTTAGATCACTCCTTTAAGCAAAGTTTTTAATGATCATACTCCTAGAATCTTCTCAAGTTCGAGATATACTCAAAGGAGTTGCTAGGACCAAAATCTTCTTCATTTCTTCTTCAAAACCGAATCATCAAAGCAAAGGTGAGTTCATACCCCCTTGTTTTCGGTTTTCATATGATTTTTAGGGGAGAATGCAAGTAAAAGATGTAGATCTATGTGTTAGATGCATGCTTTGTGTGGATACTTGTTATATTTAGAAGTAATGGGTTAGATCTTAGCAAATCTTGAAATTTAGGTATTATCTAGCAAAGATCTATAAACTATTACATTATATATATCATATTACCAAGCCAAAGAAGAACACATGTTTAAGATGCAAAAGAATTCAACAAAAATCTTGTTAAAGGTCAAAATTGTCAAGAAAACAAAAGATAAGGGTGAAAAGTGAAAATTTTTGTTTTAAAGGGGGCCAAACATGTCCTACATGTATAAAAAAAGGTATTTTTATGCTAAACATACTTTTACAAGGATCAAAAATGCAAATTTAAGCTTATTAGGCCAAACTTTTGGGCCTCACGGCCTTTGAGCCCAATTTGGGAAAAAATAAAGTTTTAAGGTTTAAAAATGTTATTTGGCCAAAGTTGGAGTCATAAATGTAAATAAACCAAATTTGGAGGTGAAAATAACATTTATCTTCAAATTGGACCAAAAATGTAAAACTTTCCAAAATTTGGCCGAATGTGTAAACTTTTACAAACAAAGGGTTGAAAATCCACTTTTCTGCAAAACAGGGTCCTAAATGTGAAAATATAACTTTTTGGGCTAAAACTGTAAATTTATAGACATTTGGGACAAAATTGCAACTTTTTGTAATTTATGGAGTAAAGTGTCATTTTTACAAAACTTTGAGCCTTAACTAAAAGTTTGAGGATTATTGGGTAAAAATGTCATTTTTATAAAAAGAAAACTCTTAACGTCAATCTAGTAAACTCTTATCTAAAACAAACAACGAAACAAAACAAACGAACAAACTACGTCGATAATCAATTATTGGGCTTAATATTCACGATACCTGGCCGTTGGGCCCAAAGGGCCCAACTAAGTATATATTGAACCCAATATGTTCCATGACGTGTTCAGTGGGCCTTGCGACCCACTTATGTGTGAATTTGAGCCTAAATTATGGACTATATGTTTAGTGGGCTTTTGTGGCCTATATACATGTCTATTGGGCTCAAGTTAGCCTCTTACATGTTATTGGGCCTACGTGGTCCAATTACATGCTAATTGGGCTTGGAATGGAATTCATGTACGTGTGATCATAACTATGTCGTTGCGTAATCACTTAACGTCTTATACTTATATAAATATGTGCCTTTTGAATCCAAAAAATACAACATATGCGTAAACATTAAACGTAGTACGAAAAGGGGTTACGAATCTAGTGAGACATGTCAGTTGGCACCACTGAGTGTACAATCGTAGCTTGCAGTTAAAATCAGAGTTTCATGGATGGAAAGCGGGAGTTTGTGTATAGATCTATACGGGGTGACCCCCCACGCCTTATCTGCTCGCTATAGCTATACTAGGCCAGTCTAGGGCAACAACATCCTTATCAAGACCGACATTTGGAAAAATACCAAGATGTGCGACCTAGTCATTATCATGCATGGTTATAACGGCTCATATAGGGATTCGATACCAAAGTTAACCTTTTAAAGATAAACTCTTTGAGGGTGTCAATACAAAGCTCTTATTTAACGATACAAGAATCTAAACATTGCTATAAAACAGAAAATATCGGATTTTATAGGGAAATTATTCATATATACTTATCAGTTATTCAAAATACAACGAATGTAAACTACATTTATATAAGTTATAACTATGAAATTCACACATGCATTTATACTGGATTTTCACATCATTTTCAGACAATTTACAGAAAATATCGGATTTTCTGGGTTTTTATGAAAGATACAAAAACTTTTACTCAAACATACTTATGAACTCACCAACATTATATATGTTGACCGTTTTCAAAATAACTTGTATTCTCAGGTAATCGTTAAGCTGGAAGATATGCAAGCATGTATGGTTTTATTTATGTAAACTCACTTATCGTACCATGAACAATTAGAACTTATGTATTTTAACAATGTACTTGATGTGAACTATGATGGTTGTATTATGTAATGTTGGTGATGAATGTGTTACGTTTCATGTATATTCATTGTGATGATTATTCAATTGTTAGTCACACAAGGCCCCAGACGTTTCCACCGTATGGTTCGGGGCTGTAACAAAGATTCTCTCAAAATGGATTAGGGTTTGTAAGGGTCGATATGAGGGGAAGAGGCTGATGAAAGAAAAGGTTTTGAGGCTATAAGGGCGTCTAAATGGTGCACAAACCCTAAATATTAGTGTTTTGGTCTAGGCCATGTACGCCCAACATACGAGAACTACGCCTAGTGTATGTGATGAAACACGTTTTCTCTATAAGTACTATAAGGGACCAATTTGTAAACAAATTCACATACCAAGGGCATAAATGGAAATACCTGAATATCAAGATGTTACAACTCTCCCTTACTTGAACTAGACTTCATCCTAGAAATCCGCTGCCATAAATAAATCAGGGCAATGCTCTCGCATCTCTGCGTCGGGCTCCCAAGTCCATTTGGAACCCTTCCAATGTTGCCACTGGACCTTGACCACAGACACCACCTTGTTGCGCAAGGCCTTCATCTTCCTATCCAAGATCGTCACTGGTCTCTCAAAATAATTCAAGCGATCATCAACCTGAATATCATCCAAAGGAACAACCGCTGAATCATCAGCCACACACTTCTGAAGTTTAGAAACATGGAAGGTGTTGTGGATTTGACTAAGCTCATTAAGCAAATCAAGTCGGTATGCAACATTGCCCACTCGGGCGGTAATCCCGAAAGGACCGATAAATCAGGGGCCCAGTTTTCCCTGCTTCTGAAATTGGATGACACCTTTACAAGGTGACACCTTTAAAACACCAAGTCCCCTACCTAAAACTCGAGGTCCAAACATCGTCGATCTGCATAATTCTTCCATTGGCTTTGCATGGTTAGCAACCTGTCACACACCTGTTGAATCAACTTAATAATCTAGAGTACCACATTAGTACTCACCATGACCCAATGCCCAACCTTACCCTAACAAACCAGGGTCCTGCACCTCCTTCCATACAACATCTCAAAAGGTGGCCGATCAATACTAACATGATAATTGATATTGTAAGAGAACTCGGCCAGTGGAAGATAGGTATACCAACTCCCTCCAAAATCTAACATGCTTGCTCAAAGCATATCCTCGAGTGTCTGAATCGTACGCTCGCTCTGCTCATCGATCTCAGGGTGGTATGTTATATTGTAGTGCAGTTGAGTACCCAACTCTTCATGAAACTTCCTCTAAAACCTGTATGTTATATTATAGTGCAGTTGAGTACCCAACTCCTCAAAAACCGTCGAGATTGGAACCCTGTGACGGACCACCACCTCTCAAATGTAAATTTCAGCCAACTTCTTAGCCAATATACTCTCAGAAATAGGTATAAAGTGTGCGCTATTAGTCAATTTATCCATAATGACCCAGATAGAGTCGACACCATGCGCCGTCCTTGGCAGCTTTGTGATAAAATCTATGGTGATCTCTTCCCACTTCCACATGGGAGTGGGTAATGGATGTATCTTGCCATGGGGTCTCTAATACTCGACCTTGACTTTCCTGCAAGTCAGACACCTCTCTACAAACCATGCTATCTCCCTCTTCATACAGGGCCACCAATAACTTACCTTCAGATCCTGATACGTCTTTATGGCCCATGGATGGATCAAAAACATTGACTTATGAGCCTCTTCTAGAATTTTCTGTCTCACCCCAGCATGTCGGAACCCAAACTCTACCACACTGAGTAAATAATTCCTGACTGTCTCTGACAAATAAAGGAATTTGTCCCCTGATTCGTTCCGCCTTCCAATTCTCCTTTTTCAAGCCCTCCACCTGAGCCTTCTTGATTAAATCCAAAAAATGAGAGATGATAACCAACCTCATACGTACATCTCCAATAGGTGTTCTCACTACCTTGCTGATCAAGGCATCGGTCACCACATTGGCCTTCCCAGGGTGGTACAGGATCTCACAGTCATGATCCTTTACCACATCTAACCATCTCCGCTGCCACATATTCAAATTCAGAAAATCCATCATATATCTTAAACTCTTGTGGTCAATATATATAGTACACTTAACCCTATATAGATAGTGCCTCCAAACCATGAGAGCAAAAACCACTACACCTAATTCCAAATAATGTGTAGGGTAATTCGCCTCATGAGCCTTCAGCTGCCTCGAAGTGTAAGAAATCACATGACCCCTTTACATAAAAACAGCTCCCAAACCTGATATAGAACTATCAAAATAATCCAAAAAATCATCAATAACCTCGGGAAGCACGAGGATCGGGGCCTCGCACAATCTCTATCTCAGCGTCTTGAAAGCCGAATGCCGATTGGGCCCCCACCGAAAGGTAATATTATTCTTCGTCAAGTAGGTCAACGACACTGCAACCTTGGAGAAATCCCGGATAAATATTTGATAATACACCACAAAACCTAGGAAGCTCCAAATCATAGATGGAGTCCTCAGAACCTCCCATCACATCATGATCTTGATCTTGGTTGGATCGAACAATATACCTTTCTAATTGACGATGTGCCCTAAGAACTGCACCTCGCGCAACCAATACTCACATTTGGAGAATTTAGAATACATCCACTCTCTTGTTAGTGTCTCCAATACCTCCCAAAATTGCTCCTCGTGTTGATCCTTGGTCTTGGAGTAGACCATAATATCACCTATGAATACTATCACCGACCGATCCAGAATCGGCTTGCAAACCCTATTTATGAGATCCATGAACGTTGTCGGTGCATTTGTGAGCCCAAATGGCATCACCACGAACTCATAATCACCATAACAAGTTATGAAGGTCGTCTTCTATACATCATCATCCCTGACCCTCATCTGATGGTAACCTGATCGCAAATCAATCTTGGAAAAACAAGATGCACCTTGTGTTGGGTTTTGAGCAATCTAACACTTCCTAAGTGTGCATGCAACCCTAATAGACCTTGGATCTATGTTTGTCTAAATACATGCAAAATAATAATTTTTCCAAGGTTTATACCCTATCTAACATGGCATGGGGAACTTTTCAACATAAAAGAGTTAGAAGAGATTACATACCTTTTTGATGAGATAGATTCTTTGGAGTTTGAGGGCCAAGCACCAATAGTGTGAATGCCTCAAATGGAATCAAAAATCACCAAAAACTCTTGGAAAACTTTGAGAGAGTATACACACTTCCAAATTTCGGCCACACACAAGCACACACACTAGGTCACTAGTTTCCATTTCATGCATCATAAGCATGCTTATATAGTGTGCATGGTTAGGGTGAAACCCTAATAACCCATGTCTTTTCCTTTCCAAGGATCCATGGGTTAAAAGCACCATGGATCATCCATGGACTTCCATCCAAGCCTAGCCCATTAACAAATGAGTCTTAGCTCACACTATATAAAACCAATAGCCCATAATCTAATTAGTCTTCCTTTTAATCTCTAAATTAATTCATAATTAATTTAAGACTAAGACTAATTACATAACATAACTTCATATTAATATATTATAACTTATAATATATTAATAAACATATGTGTATAACTCTCATAAAATTATCCATAAATAGTTCGGATGAAATGCAACCCAAATGGACCACGCCGGGTCGGGTCAAGTATATACCAAATAAGTTATGGACTTAGACACCTTATCCAACAGACTCCCACTTGGATAAGTCTAATAACTATATTTACCTATATAACTTCAGGAACCAACCAGCAATCGTAGCTCTCCAAAACTCCGCTGAACTATGAAGCGCCATTTTAAGACAAGTGATCATATAATCCTCTGTTCTCATGATATCAGCCGGACAAACACATGGAACTATGTCTTGCTTATTGTCTGGCAGTTGTTTCTCGATTTCGGATTTGTTTGACAAAGAACTTCACTGAAAACATCGGTTTAGTTTTGACCGGGCCCGGTACATGGGTCAACACAAAATCATCGAGGGGCCCAGATATCGCTTCTATTTCTAGAAGGAACAGATAAACTTCGACTGATATGCTTGTTCTACTACTTATTGAATTGTACACAAAGACATGTTTTATGACATCAAGTTACTGATGCGTTTACGTGCAATCAATGCACAACCAACTCATAGGTGACAACTCATATCTCTAGGTTTGAAGATTTATATGATATTATCGTCTCACGATCACTCGAGATAAATTCCATGAAGTGATACAAGTGAGCGTGGGTTTATACCAATACTCATAACTTATGAGTACTCATGAATGTTGCAGCAACCATTGCCATGTCTAAACACTTTTAGCCATCGACAAACCCAATTCATGACAATCTTGATTCATACTTACTTCTGACGTATGATCGATTGTGGAGGTTTGAATAAATTAATTATTCTGGAAGTCAAACATGCAGAACTGAAACAATAGTAAATAATTGACAATGACAGTAACACTTTACTCATAAATAAATCACAAATTTTATTCATCATCAAACGTCGATTACATTTTACAAGTTTCAGAAAAACTATCTAATCTGTAAAACTAATATCGTCTCTCAGCCCGGTGCTCATCGCATGCTAAAAATGCTTAACCCTCGTCAGTCCCTTCGTAAGGGGATCTGCAGGATTCTCATCCGACGATATCCTCCTTGTCACGAGGAGTCCTTCTTCAATCTTGTGTCTTATGAAGTGATATTTTCTGTCAATGTGTCGGGATCTGCCATGATCTCTTGGTTCCTTGGCTAAGGCAACCACACTATTGTTGTCACAGAAAATCTCCATAGGTTCCTTAATGGTTGATACAACTCCAAGGTCTCCGATGAAGTTCTTTAGCCATATCGCCTCCTTCGCTGCTTCACTCGCTGCTATATACTCTGATTCACAAGTCGAATCAGCCACCATCTCCTGTTTGGAACTCTTCCAAGAAATTGCCCCTCCATTTAACGTAAAGATCCAGCCTGACTGAGAGCGGAAGTTATCCCTATCAGTCTGAAAACTAGCATCACTATACCCTAATACTCTCAAGTCATCACTCCCACCAAGGGTAAGGATCCAATCCTTAGTTCTCCGCAGGTACTTGGGAATGTTCTTTACTGCGGTCCAATGAGCCTTGCCAGGGTTCCCCTGATACCTGCTGACCATGCTCAAAGCAAAAGCCACATCAGGGCGGGTACAAGTCATAGCATACATGATCGAGCCAACAATGGAAGCATACAGTAGTTGGCTCATCTCAGCTATCTCTGCCTCTGTACTCGGACTCTGAGTCTTACTCAGTTTGGCATTGCTTTGGATCGGTAAATCTCCTTTCTTGGAATTCTCCATGTTGAACCTTTTCAACACCTTATCCAAGTAGGTACTCTGACTAAGTCCAATTAGTCTTTTACTCCTTTCTCTTAATATCCTTATCCCTAGGATATAGGCAGCCTCCCCTAGGTCCTTCATAGCAAAGCACTTCCCAAGCCAGGACTTGACCTCCTGCAAGGTTGGGATGTCATTTCCTATAAGTAGTATGTCATCCACATACAGTACCAAGAAGCTAACTATACTCCCACTAGCTCTGACATACATGCAAGACTCATCTTCACTTCTCGAGAAACCAAACTCTTTGACCTTCTCATCAAAACAAAGATTCCAGCTACGAGATGCTTGTTTTAATCCATAAATGGACTTCTTAAGCTTGCATACTCTATTTGGGTACTCTGCACTGACAAAACCCTCTGGCTGATTCATGTACACATCCTCAGCCAACTTTCCATTAAGGAAAGCGGTTTTGACATCCATTTGCCATATTTCATAATCATGAAATGCGGCAATGGCTAGCATAACCCTAATAGACTTAATCTTTGCTATCGGTGAGAAGGTTTCATCATAATCAATACCTTGAGTTTGAGTAAAACCCTTTGCAACCAGTCGAGCCTTATAAGCATGCACTTTTCCTTCCATGTCGGTCTTCTTCTTGAAGATCCATTTGCACCCGACTGTTTTACGGCCTGGTACATTGTCAACCAAGTTCCAAACTTGATTGTCATACATGGATTGCATCTCACTGTCCATAGCCTCCTTCCATTTAGCAGACTCTGGGCCTGCCATGGCTTCCTTAACACTGCTAGGTTCATCCAAATTTACCAGTGTACTATCACTGATAAACGTATCACCTTCCGTAGTAATATGAAAGCCATAATAAAACGAAGGTGTGTTCCTAACCCGTGTGGAACGCCTCGGAGGTACAGACATGTCAGCTTGCTCAACAGGAGTTTTCTCCTCAGGTTGATTGCTAGTGTCTGAGGTTCCTTCACCAATTGCTTCTTGAATTTCCTCAAGATCAATTTGCCTCCCACTGTCTCCTTGGCTTATAAATTCTCTCTCACGAAAGACCCCTCTTCTTACTACAAAGACCACATTCTCACTGGGTCTATAGAAAAGGTAACCGAAGGATTTCTGTGGGTAGCCGATGAAGATACACTTTTCACTTCGGGGTTCGAGCTTATCATGAGTCTCACGCCTCACGAAAGCCTCGCAACCCCAAATCTTGATGTGGTCTAAATTGGGAACCTTCCCAGTCCACATCTCATGAGGTGTTTTGGTAACCTTCTTTGTAGGGACTAAATTAAGGATATGGGCGGCAGTCTCTAAGGCATACCCCCAAAAAGAGATTGGTAACAAAACTCGACTCATCATAGAGCAAACCATGTCCAACAAGGTTCGATTACGCCTCTTAGCTACACCATTCAGCTGTGGTGTCCTGGGAGGAGTCAATTGTGAGACAATCCCACACTCCTTAAGATAGTCAAGGAACTCGGTACTAAGATACTCACCACCTCGATCGGATCGAAGCATCTTAATGTTCCTGCCCAATTGATTTTCTACTTCCTGTTTGAATTCCTTAAACCTTTCAAAGGTTTCTGACTTATGTTTGATTAAGTACACATACCCATATCTACTAAAATCATCAATAAAAGTCACATAATACCGATTAGCATCCCTTGTGGCGGTTTTGAATGGCCCACATACATTAGTATGTATTAGGTCCAACAAACCCTCACCCCTTTCACAAGTTCCAGTGAAGGGTGATTTTGTCATCTTTCCAAGTAGACAAGATTCACAACTATCATCCGATTTAAGGTCGAATGATTCCAAGACTCCACTCTTTTGGAGTTGGCCTATGCGTTTCTTGTTTACATGTCCAAGACGACAATGCCATAATGATGCTTTATCTAGGCTAGTAGAAGAATCAATATACAACACATTATTTCCTAAGTTGTCTACAATCGACACAGTTTCATACACACCATCACAAGGTAACGCTTTAAAATAAAACACATTTTTAAAGAAAGCATTAATACCACCACATTCATTATCAAACGAAAAGGTAAAACCTTGTTTGTACAAAGCATGAAAAGAAATAATATTCCTCGCCATATCAGACGAGTACACACATTTATTCAAATCTAATTTTAACCCATTATTAAGCAACAAAGTATAAACTCCAATCTTGGAAACAGGTGAAGCCTTCCTATTCCCCATGATCAAGTTTATCTTCACGTGCTCCACATCCTCACTTCTTCTTAGGCCCTGCAAATCAGAACATATGTGAATACCACATCCTGTATCAAGCACCCAAGAGTTAGAATATGTTGAGTAAGTAGATAATATAGTGTAAATACCTGCATGGGTGGGTTTCACTTTCCCATCCTTTAGATCCTGCAAGTACTTAGGGCAGTTTCACTTCCAGTGTGCCTTTTTCATGGCAATAAAAGCATTCAGCATCCTTGGGAATGGCAGAAGGAGTGACAAAACCGCTCTTGGTCTTCGATGAGGAGCCTTCAAGAGACTTTCCCTTGGTACCCTTCGAAGGGTGCTTCCTCTTTTTCCCTTTTCCTTGCCCGATAGCTAAAACAGGGGTAGATGTTGGAGTAGGAGTAGTAGAGGTAACAACTGCCTTGCCCTTAAGACCGGATTCAGCGGTCTTCAAGAGTCCTTGAAGCTTGATGAGGGTAACTTCCTCCTTGTTCATATGATATGTCATACGAAAATGATCATAACAAGAAGGTAAGGAGTGCAAAATGATGTCAATTGCCAAATCCTCAGGGATGTTAACATTCAGCTTCAGCAAACGGTCCACATACCTTTGCATCTTTTGCATGTGAGCCGTGACGGAATCACCGTCCTTCATGCGGGTAGTTATTATGGAGGAGATTATTTCATACCGCTCCTGACGAGCACTCTGATGGTACCTTTCCATCAGGTCTTGGTGCATCTCAAAAGGGTAGAAATCTTCATATGACTTTTGGAGCTCGGCTGTCATCGTGGCCATCATGATACATGCCTCCTTAGTAGCATCTCTCTCATGTGTCCTGAATTCAGCGATCTCCTCAGGAGTAGCAGTAGACTCATCAAGTTCTTTTAACTCCTTATCGAGGACATATTCCTTGTCCTCATAACGAGTAACCATCCTGATGTTCCTAATCCAATCCATGAAGTTGGAACCATCAAAGATGACCCTCCCACAAAGATTCATGAGAAAGAAAGAACCAGTTGGGTTAGAGCCCGAAGCATTAGTGTTGGAAGACATCTGAAAGAAGAAAGCAAGTTTAAATTAGATATATAGAATCCTTAATAAGACACCCAAATGTAATATTAAGGCTAGGACCCAATCACAATATATCATACTTACAAGAGGGATGTCGTAATCTAAGTAATAATATATTTGAAAGGTAGGTGAATGACGATTCACCAATTTCCACCATGAATTATTAGGTTTTAATTGGATTAGAAATTCCTAGATTCTTTTGAGATTCATTGAAATTTTCAATGGCATGTTTCAATCTCGATTGTTCCCTTCAAGTTTTGTGACTGGGATGCCGAGGATCACAAAACAAGGTGTGAATAACCAAGCTAATTCACTTGGTACCCTTAATATTATCACCTAATCAATGTGCCGGTTAACCACACACGCTCCATTGATCTATGACAAACATTAAGTCACCCTTCGTGATCCTTACTAGTCCAAGTTAGTGTGCCGGTTAACCACACACGCTCCACCAACGACTTGGTAAGGTACAAAGTGTGAATTCCATAGACTAGCACCATGTTCACATTTTTCCTAAAATAACTAAGATTGGGAATTAAAAGAGGTTTAGTTACTTTATAATAATCATTATACTTTTAATGAGGATTTAAAGTCATTGTCCTACCCGTTCGGCTAACGACCCTCCACCAGTCAAGCAAGCGGTGGGTGAGAGTGGACACCCATTAAGTCGCCATTTTATAGGCAACAACCTTATACCCACCTTATAGACTGGCTTCGTGAATGAGGCCTACTAACGGTAGAACGACTTATTCTTATACATATATATAATAATTAACCATTAATGTTATAAATAGTATAAGGGTTGAATTTTAACTATTAAAACTCTAAGGGTTGGAATTAAAGTTTATTAAAGTGTGTGAAACTTTACAAATTCCAAAACTTGAGGGCAAGTTTTGTAACTATCCAAAACTTTTCATTTCATAACTTATGAATTAAAGAATCATAAAAATGAAGACTCTTCATTTTCTTGTAACTTATGTGTTTAAATGTGTGTGTTAAAGAAAGTGACCTTTGGATATCCATAACTTGAGGACAAATTATGGACTCCATTAAAACACATAAATGATCAAGAATTAATTCTAAACAATTCAGCAAATAATTCCTATCATCTTCTAAATTCATAAGAACATGAACATGATCATCAAAATTTCAAGAATTATATGAACACATAAAATCATGGAATTTTGATATATGCTATTGTAAATGGATTAGAACAACCATTACACCAACTAAAATAAGTTTTAAAACACCAAAACAGTTTAGGGTAATGTTTCTAGGCCATTTCCAGCAGCTAAAGTCGAAAATCTGCACTCTGTCGATCCTACTCGTCGAGTGCATGAACCTACTCGGCGAGTAAGTTGAAGATACACATGGACTCGGCGAGTCCCCCCATGGACTCGGCGAGTTCATCAGGCAGACAGCAAGTTTTTTGACTTTTTCAACTATTTTGCATCAAGTATCAAACAAGCAAGCCTAGGCTCTGATACCACTGTTGGGTTTTGAGCAATCTAACACTTCCTAAGTGTGCATGCAACCCTAATAAACCTTGGATCTATGTTTGTCTAAATACATGCAAAATAATAATTTTTCCAAGGTTTATAACCTATCTAACATGGCATGGGGAACTTTTCAACATAAAAGAGTTAGAAGAGATTACATACCTTTTTGATGAGATAGATTCTTTGGAGTTTGAGGGCCAAGCACCAATAGTGTGAATGCCTCAAATGGAATCACAAATCACCAAAAACTCTTGGAAAACTTTGAGAGAGTATACACACTTCCAAATTTCGGCCACACACAAGCACACACACTAGGTCACTAGTTTCCATTTCATGCATCATAAGCATGCTTATATAGTGTGCATGGTTAGGGTGAAACCCTAATAACCCATGTCTTTTCCTTTCCAAGGATCCATGGGTTAAAAGCTCCATGGATCATCCATGGACTTCCATCCAAGCCTAGCCCATTAACAAATGAGTCTTAGCCCACACTATATAAAACCAATAGCCCATAATCTAATTAGTCTTCCTTTTAATCTCTAAATTAATTCATAATTAAATTTAAGACTAAGACTAATTAAATAACATAACTTCATATTAATATATTATAACTTATAACATATTAATAAACATATGTGTATAACTCTCATAAAATTATCCATAAATAATTCGGATGAAATGCAACCCAAATGGACCATGCCGGGTCGGGTCAAGTATATACCAAATAAGTTATGGACTTAGACATCTTATCCAACACCTTGAAGTTGGTCAAGTAAGTCGTCGATCCTCGGGAGTGGGTAACGGTCCTTCACCGTTAGCATATTCAAATCTCTATAGTCAATGCACATCCTTGGTGAACCATCCTTCTCCTTCACGAACAGGAATGATGCTCCCCAAGGTGAGCTACTAGCCGAATAAATCCCTTGTCTAGCAACTCCTAAAGTTACGTAGACAACTCCTACATCTTTGATAGTGCCAAGCGATACGGTGCCTTGGCTATTGGAGCCGCTCTAGGAACCATATCAATCTGGAACTCAACTTGCCTCTTGGGAGGCACTCTTGGCAATTCCTCAGGAAAAAAATTA
This sequence comes from Lactuca sativa, assembly GCF_002870075.4. Taxonomy (NCBI): domain Eukaryota; kingdom Viridiplantae; phylum Streptophyta; class Magnoliopsida; order Asterales; family Asteraceae; genus Lactuca; species Lactuca sativa. The sequence goes on from NC_056626.2 coordinate 23,229,513, forward strand.
AGGAAATCCTGAACAATGGGCACCTCAATCAACGTCTTTGTACCCTCAACTCGAGTATCTGCCACATATGTCTGAAACCCAGAACAACCATATTGAAGATATCTCCTGGCCCTCGTAGTTTAACAAATAATTGGCCTATGTGATGCTCCCTTAGCAGGAATAGCCAATTCTCCCTCACTCAGGGTTCGAACTCTCACTAGTTGGCGCTGACAGTCAATCATGGCCCCATTGGAGCCTAACCAGTCTATCAGCATAATAACCTTTGATCCTCGTAGAGGAATCAACACGAAATCAATGGAGTATCTCTCGTTGAACAGATTCAGGACACACCCTCGGTGAACCTTCGAAGCACTCACATAATAGTCATTCGCAATCTCAATCTCCACTGGGTGATCTAGAGTCCCGGGAGCATCAAAAATCTTCTTGCTAAGCGCAAGAGATACAAAGGATTAGGTAGCACCCGAATCAAACAAGACATGAGCAACCACTAAAAAAGATCCATATACAAGATCAGATAAAACGTGAGCATAAATAGGGAAAGTAATAAAAGATATGAATAAGTAACATACCAGTAACCACATCTGGTGCTACAAGGGCATCATCGGTGCTCAACTAAAATAGCTTTCTCTTAATCACATGTGTCTCCACCTTGCCCTGGCGGCCATCATTAATCCTCAAGGTAGTTGGTGCAGGCACCACCACTTCCCTTCCTAATAATCTCAGAAAATCAGCCTTTTAATGGCCGATCAGATTGCAATTAAAGCAAATCAGAGCACTCCGGGGGTAGTCCCTACTCATATGGCCTGACTGGCCACAACTGAAACATCGTGAACCAGCCGCTCGACATGCCTTACTATGCGGCCTACAACACTTTCCGCAATGGCCCTAACCCTACCGGCCTCTGGTGCGTGAATCGGAAGTCATGGGCTTTCTAGCCTGGCCCACTGCTATATGTACTTGATCAGGCTTGCGCTTCGCCAAAACTCCAGCCTAATCTCCTGCTCACGAGCCTTTTTGATCTTATCATTCAGGGTCTTACACCCCGAATGATAACTCTGGAGCTCCACACACCTTGAACTCCTGAAACGAGGGAGTTCGCGCTACAATCTGACCCACATCAATCTCGACTTGAAAGGACCTGAGCCGCTCATCCATAAGCTCAATAATCCTCTTCTTGATGGTACCAAACATCATAAGAGTAGCATCCAAGATACCACGAGTAACCTCGGCAGTAATGAACTCACACAACCTGTCATAAATCGGTATTGTGCCCGAGCCAGAACCAGAACCAGAACCAGAGTTGTAACATCCCAAAATCAGAGTAATGTTTTCATTTTTCCAAAATAACTCCAAAACAATAATTTTTTACAAAAACATTGTTTCAAAAGTATAATTTATAAATCAAAGTATCCCGGAATCCAATAACATAAAATCTGAAGGATGTGCATGATCACGCCTCCACCTTGCCACGATCATCTGAAGTACCTAAAACATTAAACTAAAAATGTAAGCATGAAGCTTAGTAAGTTTCCCCAAAATACCACTATAAAAACATGCATGTTGTCCACAACTAACATAATGGATTACCCCTGATCCCATAACATGAGTTTGGCTTGCCTTCCGACTCATAGATCATGTCTGGCTTGCTTCCAATCCCACAACATAAGTCTAGCTTGCCTTACTAGCCCACAAATTATGTATGGCTTGTTCCCGAGCCCACAACAAAAGTCTGACTTGCCTTACTGGCCCAAAACTTATGTTTGGCTTGATCCTAGGTTTGTTGGCTTTCATAAAGAGCAGGATTGCCTCAACCCAACCATACTATATTGACATATACATAACATATAACATCTATCTAGGAAATAGATAATCATATAACCAATCAGACAGACTAACAGGCAGATCTGCAGATCACTACCACATAGCAACATCTTATATCCCAGAATAGAGATCTAACAGATCACTACTACATAAAAACACCCTATATACTAGAATACATAATCCAGTAAGCTACCATTAGTTTGGAGTATTATCCATATTTGTTCTCCGTAGTAGACTTTGAGGACGAAGTCTAGTTCAAGTAGGGTAGAGTTGTAACACCCCAATTTTCAGGTATATTCAAATTCATAATTATGTCATTTTGGTCCTCGGATTGGAAGGAAGTAGCCATGAGAAGCCCTAGTGGCAAGATTGTAATTTTGATTCAGGAGGTGTACGCTAAGCGTGCATGTGAGTACGTTGGACGTACACATATATACTCTTGGCGTACTCATGTCCGAATGAAACCCTAAGTTATTTTGGTTTGAGGGGTATTTAAGCATCCTTATGGCTCATTTACCCCCACCTTTTCAGCCTCTAAATCCTTTGAATCATTTTTGGCAAACCCTAGTTCTTTAAGAGTGTTTTTGAGCTAAAAGTGTGTTCGTGGTGTGCATAAAGAAGAAGGAGTTGCATCAAGGAGCTTAGAAGTTGAAGCAAGCTTGTGGATCTTGGATCATTAACTCCTTGGGAAGCTCCACAAGGTAAAAAGTCTTCACCTTGATGCTTTGTTTGCTTGGATCTCATTTTGGTAGCTTTATGTTGTTCTTCTTGTCTCAAAAGTCCCATTCTTTTGCATGTTTGGTTTTGGACGATTTAGGCAGTCCTTTCAAACCCTAGGAAGGGTCCTAAGCCATAAAAATGAGGTCCCTTTAGCTAGTTTGGATCCATGTTTCTTGTAGAAGGTCTTAATGGATTAAGACCTTGCATTAAGGACTTTTTGGGCATGAAAAGTCATAAATTTGGGAATTTTGTGACCCTGGTATGCCTCTAGACCTTGGATCCGAAGTTTAAGTTCAAGTACTAAAGCCATTAAGCACTTAATGAAGATGTTGGGTGTGCGAGGCTACGTCTTGCGTACCTGGTTAGCCACCTTGATGGTTGTTCTCTGCGAATCCTCGTGTACGCTAAGCGTACCTCTGGAGTACTCCCTTCGTACTCGCTTGGATAAGCCCATGTTGAGTTAATTCGGTTGGGTTGACTCGGCTGGGTTGACTTAGTAGGTTTTTGGACTTTGAGCAGTTGACTCTGAGTTTTACCAAGTTTGACTTTTGAAAATATTTTAGGTATTGTTGGGATTTTGATGGAATTGGTCACTTCGTGGATGTAGGCATTGAGTAGAGAGTTGAGATTCAGAGTCTGGTCTTATCAGTTATGTTCAGCTTGTGAGGTGAGTTTTCCTCACTTTAATTTTGGGTCGAAGGCTCCAAGCCCGACCCATTGGTTTGATAACCTGATATTTTGATATGTTGAGTATGTAATAAATATGCATGTTAATTTTGATATGCTTGTCTGGTAGATCTGTAGGACTACCTGTGATACTGTTTGTTTATCTGTATATGATATTATTTGTTATATGTCGACATATTGTGTGGGATGGGTTGAGGTTGTACTACTATCTGTTGTAGCCAACAAACCGTGGAGCAAACCAGATATAAGCTGAGGGCTGGGGAGGGCATGTCAGACTCATAGTGTGGGCTCATGATCATTCCAAATACGAGCTGAGGGCCAGGAAGGGCATGTCAGACTCGTAATGAGGACTTATCGGGCCGGGGAGCAAGTCAGACATAAGTTGTGAGCCAAGGGCAAGCCAGACTTATGTTGTTTGCTCAGGGGTAATCCAGTATGTTAGTTATGGACCCATTGCATGTTGTTATTGTATATGTGCTATTTGTATGTGTATTGGTATTTTGGGGGAACTCACTAAGCTTTAGACTTACAGTTTTGCGTTATGTTTTAGGTACTTCAGAGGTTCGCGGGAAGGCGAAGGTGTGACCGTGAACCTCCTTGGGTTTTGATTTTATGATTTTGGGAAAACTATGATATTAAACCTGATTTGAAAACTATTTGTAAAAATGATGATTTGTAGTTTGTTTTAAAAGTTTAAAATTTTCATGAATTTTATGGATGTTACAATATGGACCTTTTCAAAATTGTGTCTAATCTATTCTTTAATGTAATTTGACTTAGAACTCTCCTTTGAGCTTCTTTTTCCTCACATTCAATTAATCAAAGTCTAATTGTAGCTAGGTCGGTCAACAACTGAATATAACGCTCTAATAGTTTCATAAATATGAACAAACGATTACGATACATATCTACAAATTTTATTAAAAAAACAAGTAAAAAAACCACTCTATTAATTTTAAACAAACACGTTTGAGAGACAAAGATTGTAAAAAAAACTCACTACTCAACAATAAACGTAGTACAAACAGAGACCCATACCAAACTACAAGGGCATTTTGTTGGAATAGTGTCTAAGGCAGCAACTATATTAGGCAAGTATTTGACCCGATTGTGCATGGTCCTTTTGGGTTGCCTTCACCATAGCAACTTGACATGATGATTTATAATGAGAGTAGAAATATTATTAATATATTATGAGTATAATATAAGGAATAATAATATTTTTATTTGATTAATATAAGTCATAAATTAATTAGGAATTAATTTGGTGACTTAAAGAGATTAATTAAATAAAAGGGCATAAACTGTTAATTGTATGATAGTTGTACTTTGGGCTGTAATCCCTTAAGGATAAGGGGTGGACGGTTTTAGGGCTTTGGATAGACCTAGAAATCGTCTAAGGCTTATCATAAGGGGGATTGGATTGCTTAGGGCCTAAGTTATCCAATTAGGGTTTAAGGGTGAAACCCTAGGAGCCTTACAAGTATAAATAGACCCAAGGGGTCAAGGAAATCAGCACTCTTTCCTTTGGAAGAACCCTGGCCGACTTCTTGCTCTCTCCCCTCTCTCTCTAATCATCTTCTTGCTAAGTTGGTGTTTATAAGCCATTAGAGGAGTGATAATTGTGACTCTAAGCTCCAAGGACAAGAAGATTCAAGCAAGCAACATAAGGTAATCTTCTAGATCTGTTTTTCTTATGTTATTACATAGATCTATTGTTCAAAAGTCTTGGATACAATGCATGTTCAATTAGAGAAACCTAGATCCAAGCATTAGGGTTTGTATGTGCACATAGGAATGTTCATATGGCTAAAACCCAACAGTGGTATCAGAGACTTGATTGGTTTCTATTGAATTGATGCATTGGTTGTTTGATTGTTGCTTGCAAAATTCGAATTTTGTCATTATTCCTGATGAACTCGGCGAGTTCCATAGTGGGCTCGACGAGTAGGCCTCAACTCAGTGAGTCCATTGTGGTACTCGGCGAGTTCGAGCGTCAGAAAGAGCTAATTTCGAGATTTCTTGTTGTTTATCTTTTGGAAACTTACCTTAATCTTAATGGGTCAATATAAATCCGATTTTAATATATATTTGAGTATATTCTTGACCTAATTAAAGATATTTATCAATTAATTGAATAATAATTTCCTTATGTGATAATTGATCAATTATTTTAATTAAATTGGTAAATTGTTTTGTAAGAAATAATTAAATAAATCAAATACGGATTATTATGTGATTAAATGTTAATTTGGATTATTTGTTATTTGATACCCTATGTTTTAAAAGTTTAAAACTTGTCCTCAAGTTTTGAAATTTATATTTTGTGATTAAAAGTTTAATTTAGACAATTTAAATTTCAAACCTTAGAATTTTACAAGTTTAAAATTCAATCCTATACTAATATAATATTACAAGATCAATATATATATATATATATATATATATATATATATATATATATATATATATATATAATTAAAATGCTAGTCTTACCGTTAGTAGGCCTCATTCACGAAGCCGGTCTATAAGGTGGGTATAAGGTTGCGGCCTATAAAATGGCACTTAATGGGTGTACACTCACACCCACCGCTTGCTTGATCGGTGCAGGGTCGTTAGCCAAACGGGTAGAATAGGGCAACCTCATCTCCTCATTAAAAGTATAATATGAAATACAAAGTAACTACATGTTTTTCAAAATTCCCAATCCTAGTTACTTTAGGAAAAGTGAATTGATGCAATCCAATGAAATTACACTTTGCACCCTTACTAAGAAGTTAGTGGAGTGTGAGTGGTTTACCGGCACACTAATTGGTTCTAAGAAAAGGTGGCAAAGGGTGATTCATTGTTTATCATAGTTCGATGGAGCGTGTGTGGTTTACCGGCACATCAAATAGGTGATTGTTACAATGAAGGCACTGTGTGAATTTGCATGGTAATTCACACCCACTTTGTGATCCTCGGTATCCCAGTCAGAAACGAGAGGGGCATATCGAGATTTAAACATGCCATTGAAAGGTTCAATGAATCTCATCCAAACCTAGGAATTCTCAATACATTTAGAACTTAAAGTTATGTTTTCATGGTGGAGAATTAGTGAATCGTCATTCACTTACCTTCAAATTGTTTGCATGTTCGATTACGACATCCCTTTTCTAATATGTAAATATTGTTGTTGGATCCTAGCCCTAATTTTTCTTATTGGGTTATAATTAGGGATTCAAATTCTAATCTATCTTTGTCCTTTCTATTTGTAGATGTAGAACGCGAACAACGCTGCTGCTAGTTCATTCACATTGATGAGCGTTTGCCAAAAGGTGACTTTCGATGGAACAAACTTTAGCGAATGGATAAGATACATTCGCACGATTGCTCGCTACGAGGACAAGGAGTATGTCCTCGATGAGAAGCTCGAGAAGATCAACCCAGAAATCGCTACTCCGGCTGAAATGACTGCTTTTGAGACTCATGAACGTGATGTGACGAAGGTTCATTGCATCATGATAGCCACAATGAACGCCGAATTCCGAAAGTCCTACGAGTACATGTATCCGTATGAAATGCACCAAGACTTATTGGAGAGATACCATCAAAACGCGAGGCAGGAACGTTACGAGATCTTCACTAACATGATCTCCGCTAAAATGGGTCATGGAGAATCTCTAACCGTGCTCCTGCAAAAGATGCAAAAGTATGTCGATCGTCTTCGCAAGTTGAATGTTGACTTTGGGGAAGACTTGGCTATCGACATGGTGCTTCACTCCTTGCCTCCGTGTTACAATCAATTTAGGATGACCTACCACATGAACAAGGAGGAGGTCACCCTAAGTAAGCTCCAAGGTCTCCTTAGGGTTGCTGAGAGCAACCTCAAGGACAAGTCTGTTGCACCAACTCCCAATCCACCAGCTGCTCCTGTTTTGGCAATTGGGCAAGGTAGGGGTAAGAAGAGGAAGGCTCCGTCTAAGAGCTACCGCAAGGGAAAGTCCCGAGATGGTTCCTCTTCTAGTGGTACAAAAGTTGATCCTGCTAAGCCCAACCCTAACCCAAAGGAGGCAGAGTGCCACCATTGCCACAAAATAGGGCATTGGAAGAGAAGCTGCCCAGAATACCTGCAAGCCATCAGGGAAGGAAAGATCAAGCCGTCTTTCACAGGTATATACACAATTAAATCTAATGATTCATCTCATGCTATTTCTTGGGTCCTAGATACCGGGTGTGGTTACCACATTTGTTCTGGATTGCAGGGACTACGAAGAAATAGGGATGTGGAGCATGGAAGAATAAATCTAATCATGGGGAACAGAAGATCGTCGCCTATGACCAAGATTGGAGTGTATTCTTTAGTGCTTAGTAATGGTTTATGTTTAGATTTGAATAATTGTTGCTACTCGCCAGAAATGGCAAGAAACATCATTTCGTTTCATGGTTTGTTTAGACAAGGATTTAGATTTTCTTTTAATAATGAGAATGGTTCAATTTATGCTTATCTAAATGGTGTCTTACATTTTGAAGCAATGCCATGTAATGGAATTTATGAAACCGTTATGATTGTAGATAACCTAGCAAATGATGTTTTGTGCATGGATTCTTCTAATAGTATGGATAAAGCATCCTTGTGGAATTGTCGTCTTGGACATGTCAACAAAAAGCGCATAGCCCAACTCCAAAAGGATGCAGTGTTGGAGTCATTCGACCTTAAGGAAGATGACACATGCGAGTCTTGTTTACTTGGAAAGATGACCAAGTCACCCTTCACTAGCACATGTGAAAGGGGTGAGGGTTTATTGGACCTCATACATACCGATGTATGTGGACCATTTAGATCAACCACGAGGGATGGAAACCGCTTCTATGTGACTTTTACCGATGAGTATAGTAGATATGGGTATATCTACGTAATCAAGCAAAAGTCAGAAATGTTTGAAAAGTTCAAAGAGTTCAAGAATGAAGTGGAGAATCAATTGGGCAAGAAAATCAAGATGCTTCGATCCGATCGAGGAGGAGAGTACCTAAGTCTTGAATTCCACGACTATCTCAAAGATTGTGGAATAGTTTCACAATTGACGCCACTTAGGACACCACAGTTGAATGGTGTGGCAGAAAGGCGTAATCAAACCTTGTTAGACATGGTCCGCTCTATGATGAGTCGTGCTTCACTACCTATCTCATTCTGGGGGTATGCCTTAGAGACTGCCGCCCATATCCTTAACCGAGTCCCTACTAAGAAGATTGCCGAAACACCTCACGAGATGTGGACAGGGAAAGCTCCCTCGTTAGCACATATCAAGGTTTGGGGTTGCGAGGCATTCGTAAGACGAGATACTCACGAAAAGCTCGAACCTCGTAGTGAGTGATGTATTTTCATCGGCTACCCGCAGAAATCCTTTGGATATCTCTTTTATAGACCGAAGGACAATGTTGTCTTCGTTGTGAGGAGAGGAGTTTTCCGAGAGCGAGAACTCATAAGCCAACGAGACAGTGGGAGGAAAATCGAGCGTGAAGAGATTCAAGAGTCGATTGATGAAGGAACCTCTACTGCTGGCACTCAACCCGAGGAGGAAACTCCGGTTGAACCGATTGACGAGTCCTTACCTCTTAGACGTTCCGAAAGAGTTAGAGTTCAACCCCAGTTTTATGGTTTTCATGTTACTACCGAAGGGGACACGTATATTAGTGATGGTACACTAATAAATCTAGATGAAACTAATAGCTATAAGGAAGCCATGGCAGGCCCGGAGTCTGCAAAATGGAAAGAGGCAATGGACAGCGAGATCCAATCCATGTATGACAACCAAGTTTGGAATTTGGTTGATAATGTGCGCGGACGTAAGACCGTTGGGTGCAAATGGATCTTCAAGAAGAAGACCGACGTGGATGGAAACGTACACACATATAAGGCGCGATTGGTTGCGAAGGGCTTTACTCAAACTCCCAGAGTTGACTATGATGAGACCTTCTCACCAGTTGCGAAGATAAAATCTATTAGAGTGATGCTAGGAATTGTCGCATTTCATGATTATGAGATTTGGCAAATGGATGTCAAGATCACTTTCCTTAATGGGAAGTTAGCTGAGGATGTTTACATGGCTCAGCCAGAGGGTTTTGTTGATCCAAAGCATCCGAATAGAGTGTGTAAGCTTGGGAAGTCCATTTATCGACTTAAGCAAGCATCTCGCAGATGGAATCTTTGCTTCGATGAGAAAGTCAAAGAGTTTGGATTTGTACGAAGTGAATATGAATCATGTGTATATGACAAAGCCAGTGGGAGTATAGTAAGCTTCCTCGTTTTGTATATCGATGACATACTACTCATAGGAAACGACGTCCCGACACTGCAAGAGGTCAAGTCCTGGCTTGGGAAGTGTTTCACTATGAAGGACCTCGGAGAGGCTTCCTATATTCTGGGAATAAGGATAGTGAGAGAACAAAGTAAGAGGCTAATAGGACTTAGTCAGAACACTTACTTAAATAAAGTACTAAAACGTTTTAGTATGGAAAACTCGAAGAAGGGAGAATTACGAATACAAAGTAATGCCAAGTTGAGTAAGACTCAAAGTTCGAGTACCGAAGCTGAAATAGCAGAAATGAGACGAGTCCCATACCCTTCCGCAGTTGGCTCAATCATGTACGCTATGACTTGTACTCACCCTGATGTAGCCTTTGCTTTGAGCATGGTTAGTAGATATCAAGGGAACCCTGGCAAAGCCCATTGGATTGCGGTCAAGAATATCCTTAAGTACCTTCGGAGGACGAAGGAATGGTTTTTAGTCCTCGGAGGGAGTGATGAATTAAAAGTACGAGGGTATAGTGACGCCAGTTTTCAGACCGACAGGGAAAACTACCATTCGTAGTCGGGCTGGGTCTTTACCCTGAATGGAGGAGCAGTGACTTGGAAAAGTTCCAAGCAGGAAACCGTAGCTGATTCAACGTGCGAATCAGAGTACATTGCAGCGAGCAAAGCGTCGAAGGAGGCAATATGGTTGAAGAACTTCATCGGTGATCTTGGAGTTGTACCTGCCATAAAGGAGCCCATGGAGATTTTCTGTGATAATGAAGGAGCGGTTGCCTTGACCAAGGAACCCAGGGATCATGGTAGATCTCGACATATCGAAAGAAAATATCACTTTATTAGTCATCGTGTAGAAGATGGACAACTCGTGGTTAAGAGGATATCATCAGAAGATAACCCAGCAGATCCGCTTACGAAGGGATTGAGCACGGTTAAGCACTTGCAGCATGCTAGGAGTATTGCGCTGAAGGATGATATTAGTATAGATTAGATAGTATTAGAAACGTGTAATAGATAAATGTAATTAACATTTGATGATTAAATAAAAGAGTATTATTTATGAGTAATGTTACTATCTTATGTTAATTGTTTAACTATTGTTTCACTTTGCATGTTTTGACTTCCAGAATAATTGAGTTTATTAAGAATAATCGAATTATTCAAATTATCCACAGTCGTTCATATGTTGGAAGTAGGTATGAATGAAGATTGTCATGAATTGGTGTGTAGATTGTCTAAATGGTATTAGACATAGCAAAAGTTTGCTGCAACGTTCATAAGTGCTTATGAACTAGTTTTGAGCATTGGAACAAACTCACGCTTGCTGGAATCACCTTATGGAATGTGATAGAAAGGGTGATCGCAAGACGATAATATCATATGGTCTTAAAACCTAGATATATGGTTTGTTATTTGTTAATTGGTTGTACATTGATAATGCGAAACCGCATCAGTAACTTGATGTTATAAAACGCATTGTTGTGTATAGTTGATTAATGAATAAGTAAATGCATATAAGTCGAAGTTTATCTGTTACTTTTATCCTAAGAGGGTAAAAGCGATATCTCGGCCGCTCGATGATTTGATTTGACTTATGTGTCGGGCCCGGTCAGAACTGAATTGATGTGTTCGATTAAGTTCTATGTCGAATAAATCTGAGATCGAGAAACCAATTGCTGGACAAATTGGTTCCATAGAATTGTCAGCATGATATCTAAACAAAGGACTGTACGATCCCTTATCTAAAGGACAAGATTGATAAGATCAAAGTTTGATAGCGTCTTTGAGAGCTACGATTGCTAATCGGATTATACTTGTGTATGTAGTTACTAGACTTATCCAAGTGGGAGACTGTTGGAATAGTGTCTAAGGCAGCAACTATATTAGGCAAGTATTTGACCCAATTGTGCATGGTCCTTTTGGGTTGCCTTCACCATAGCAACTTGACAGGATGATTTATAATGAGAGAAGAAATATTATTAATATATTATGAGTATAATATAAGGAATAATAATATTGTTATTTGATTAATATAAGTCATAAATTAATTAGGAATTAATTTGGTGACTTAAAGAGATTAATTAAATAAAAGGGCATAAACTGTTAATTGTATGATAGTTGTACTTTGGGTTGTAATCCCTTAAGGATAAGGGGTGGACGGTTTTAGAGCTTTGGATAGACCTAGAAATCGTCCAAGGCTTATCATAAGGGGGACTGGATTGCTTAGGGCCTAAGTTATCCAATTAGGGTTTAAGGGTGAAACCCTAAGAGCCTTACAAGTATAAATAGACCCAAGGGGTCAAGGAAATCGGCACTCTTGCCTTTGGAAGAACCCTGTCCGACTTCTTACTCTCTCCCCTCTCTCTCTCTAATCATCCTATTGCTAAGTTGGTGTTTGTAAGCCATTAGAGGAGTGACAATTGTGACTCTAAGCTCCAAGGACAAGAAGATTCAAGCAAGCAACTTAAGGTAATCTTCTAGATCTGTTTTTCTTATGTTATTACCTAGATCTATTGTTCAAAAGTCTTGGATACAATGCATGTTCAATTAGAGAAACCTAGATCCAAGCATTAGGGTTTGTATGTGCACATAGGAATGTTCATATGGCTAAAACCCATCACATTTTTGTCCTAAGTTGAGTATGTACAAAATGAACAAGGCAGGAACAACACAAACTCCACATGTAGTAATAGAAATGAATTGCAGGGGAATTTTCATCCTAAATTGAATATCTACAATATGAAATGGAAAGGAACAACACGAACTCGATAGGTTGGTTTCTGGATAGAAATATGTGCTTAATTAAGCATCCGAAGAACCAGCTTCATTAAGCATCCCAAGCACCATGAAGAATCTTCACATGTAATTATAAACCTTAGGGAAATTTTGTCCAAAATGGAATAAATGATCAAATTGAAAAAGGATGTTAGCTTCCTAAATATTGAAAAAAAGATAAACTATGAATGGGGACAAAAATGAAGTTCTTGGAGATGTTTTACAGAGGGGAATTGTTATTGACAAAAAAAATAAATTGGGAATGGGGAAATAAATGAAGTTCTTAGAGATGTTTTAGTTAGGGGAATTGTTGTCTGAAATTAAGTATCTATAACATGAACTGGGCAATATCAACAAAACTTGATGGGTACCAAACTAGGCAGCAAGAATTTGCTTATTTTAGCCTCCCAAGAACCCACAAGCATCTCTAGCAAAAATTATGCAGGAACAAAAGATTAAGGGCAATTTCATCTAAAATGGAACAAATTATCAAATTTACAAATCATGTTTAGCCTCCTAAATACTGACATGGAGATAAACTAGGAATTATGGACAAAATCAAGTTTTTGGAGATTATTATTTGGGTCATAAGAGAGTTTGAACACTTTGTTAGCTACAGGGGCAAAAATGTTTTTAGAATCAAAATTGTTATTATAAGGGAATGAGAAAGGAAATATGGGAATAAGAAAAAAGCAAAGGAATTAATGTCTGGTTTTAACAGAGGAACTAAAAAAAATCAATTAGTCTTAAGAAATCAAGAACTTTAGTAACATACATAAATTTATTTCTGCTAACTAAGAATTTCTCATTTGTCAATAAATCAAGAAGCCATGACTCTTTAGCAAGAAGGTGTATATTTAGAAATCAAGAACTAAATAATTTGATTATAAACAAATTGATTAATAAGTAGCAAGCTTGATGAGTAACAGATGCATGTCAATAAGTAGAGATGGAAAATCGAAATTGATCACGTAAGTAGAGATGAACTTTAGAAAATAAATCGTACCTTAAGATGATGAAGTCGGATGCACTGATGAGAATTATGGAATGGACGATGAGAATCGAAATGGGTTAGAAGGATTATCTAAAGAAGATAGGCATTTATTAGTATGTATAGGAGGAAACCTGGAGATGGAGCTTGGAGACACGTTCAAAAGAAGGAAAGTTTCATCCACAGTATAAAAGAAATGAACGTGTTCTATTCAGTTCCACCTATTTGGGTGAAACTATTTTTTTAATGAATTGTCCCATTGACTTAGTCAAAGTCTTCTTCCGTCCTTGTTCTAGGTTATGCCAAACACTCACAAAAAAATTGTGTTGTTTTGTCCCACCTAGTTCAGCCCACCAAACGAGTCCTAAGGTACCGGTTGGCAGGAGAACTAGGTAGAATAGAACTGAAATGTATTGAACAGGACAGGACTGGACTAGAGAAATAATTTTTATAGCAGTTGGTAAGACTGAACAGAACATAAAAAGTTGTCTTTAATAATAGAACTAGACAGAACAAGATGTAAAAATGACAACATTTCCTTTTTGCAAAAAATATTCATAATAACTTTGTTTGATATACATAACTTCAAAATAAACATTTTTATTAAAAATTTATTTAAAATTCATCTTATTAAAATAAGTTTTAATACCGAATAATCAAAATTGTTTCAAAATAAACAAAGTTCTAAACCAAAATGGTTTCCAAAATCCTTAATTTTAAATGAAAAAAATAACAAACTTCAATTATCATCTTCCAATATAGTCTTTGCAAAAAGTGGTTTGGTAGTTGCCTCCAAGCTATTCCACATCAGCAACAAATTAAAGTTTTTTGTTAAACTTCAAACAAACTCACATGATTTCTATAGAAGACATCTCCATGGTCTTCAACTCTTCATGTATGGTTTTTAACTCTGTGAGGTCATTAGTAGAAGACGTAATAGCCCTATTCATTTTTTTTAAGATTTCCTCGCATACAATAGCTAACCCCATTTGAATTAAATGTGTTACTTCTTCTGATGCCTCTTTTCTTTTTTTATTTCACGTCGAGTCTTTAGGATTTAGATTGGAGGAAGTTGCGATGTTTTGAGGGTTAGAATTAGACGATGGAAAACTTTCTCCTTCTTCGTTATGAATATTTGATTTTCTATCATATCAGCCGCCGATTTAGCCATACAGACTATAGCTCGATCTTTACCAAAAACATTTGTTAGTCGCTCGTATGTAGGGCATTATTTGTTCGTGACATAGTTTTTTTTCGATGTTTCTAGCAAAACAAAAAAAAAGTTACATGTAAAACTATATATATATATATATATATATATATATATATATATATATATATATATATATATATATATATATATATATATATATATATATATAATCACTAACTTTTAGGCATCCCTCTAGTATCTTAGTAGAATCAACTATATAATCACTAACCTTTAGATATTCCTTTAAATGTTTGATTTTGTTTTGGACTAGCTTTGATGTTATATTAATACCCATGACTTTTTCCTGTGACTTTAGAATGACTTGATTATATGTTCCCGGCCTAAAGCTTCCATTATCACCTCTACCGCTGATGACAACAATGACTTGAAGGATGGTAATCAATGCATCCTCTTCTTCTTGAGTCCATTGACGCTTATTTGCCATGATTTGTTATCTATTTTTGACATATTATACATGACAAAGGTAAACAGAAAAAAATATATTAAAATAATTCTTCCACTTAGTTAAAATTAATAAAAAAAAACATACACAAAATTCAAAGTTGTTGACGTCCAAAATAATTAAAAATAAAAAACTTAAAAATAAAAGTTCTAAAATACAAAAACAATCTACTACGATCAAGTTGACATCCAATAATCAAACATTTCTTGGGCTAAATCATCACTCCATTGAGTCCATTCGTTACTTGATTCAACAACATCCACAATTTGAAATTGATTTGGTTGCTCTCCCCCGATAAGCATATCTACAACACTAGTAGACGTGTTGTGCTCTGGGTCAAGAGTCATATGTGTCCTAATAAAATTATGTAGCAAAGCACATGTCATGACTATTCTCCCACGAATTCTTATTGGATAAAATGAAGGACTTCTCAATATAGCCCGGCCTCTCTTTAGTAGACGAAAACACCTTTCAGTAACATTCATCGCTTATGAGTGTTTCATGTTAAAGTATTCTTCCTTATTTGAGGTGCACGTGTACGACCTTCCCATTCCCGTAAATGATACCTAGTACCTCTATATGGTGCCAAAAAACCTTCACCATTGATATATCCTCCATCAGCTAAATAATAGTTACCTATAATAAATAAAATAATAGGTATGAAAATGTTACTATATTTACTTTCAATATTTAGTAATTATTGTATTAGCCTACTATCTAGAATCTTCAATTCTTTATGTCTAGTAATTGAAACCTACAAAACCCTTGAATCGGTAGCCGAACCTTACCAATCAGCTAAGACTTAGACAAAAATTCATGTCACGTTTACAGACAACTAAGACACTTGTTGCTATTTTACCCCTGTTCTTGTTTGGTACCTTCGTTTATCTGAGTCAAGGACATTAACTTCAATATAAGTTCCATCAATGGCTCGTAGACAACCCTATAAATAATATATTAACTCGTTGTTAGTTAAAGCCTTATATTAGCTATTAGTTAAAACCTTATATTAATTTGTAATATATCTTAATAATGTTATAATGGTTACCTGAAACCTTTTCCACCGGTTGTCCGTACAATCATTTGCAATAAGCGTTCGGGTTGACAAACAATACCTTTTGTATATGTGTTAAAGCATCCAAAACTCGATGAACATACCTACTTACCGTTTCCCATGACCGATAGAATCTAACTTGAGTACATCTGTTTTTTGTGGTGTGCTAATATGTTTAGGAGTGTAGCAACTTGCCTCCTAAATATTGACAGAAAGATAAACTAGGAATGGGGACAAAAATGAAGTTCTTGGAGATGTTTTACTCAAGGGCATTGTTATTGACAGAAAAATAAAGTGGCAATGGGGACAAAAATGAAGTTCTTGGAGATGTTTTACTCAAGGGCATTGTTATCCGAAATTAGGTATCTACAACATGAACCGGGCAATAAGAACAAAACTTGACAGGTACCAAACTGGGCAACAAGAATTTGCTTATTTTAGCTTCCCAATAACCAACAAGCATATCTATCAAAAACTATGCATAAACAAAAGCTTAAGGGAAATATCGTCTAAAATGGAACAAATGATCAAATTTACAAATGATGTTTAGCCTCCTAAATACTGACATGAAGATAAACTGGGAACGGTGGGCAAAAATGAAGTTCTTGAAGATTATTATTTGGGGTCATAAGAGAGTTTGAACGCTTTGTTTGCTACAGATAAAAATGTTTTTTAAAATCAAAGTTGCTATTATAAGGGAATGAGAAAAGAACAATGAGCATAAGCAAAAAGCAAAGGAATTAACGTCTAGTTTTAACATAGGAGCTAAAATAAAAACGAAACGTCTTAAGAAATCAAGAAATTTAGTAACATACATAAATCGATTTCTACTAACTAAGAATTTATGATTTGTCAATAAATCAAGAAGCCATAAATCTTTAGCAAGAAGTTGTATATGTAGAAATCAAGAACTCAATAAATTAATTATCGAGAAATCAATTAATAAGTAACAAGCTTGATGAGTAAAAGATTCATTTCAATAAGTAGAGATGGAAAATCGAAATCGATCACATAAGTAGAGATGAACTTTAGAAAATAAATTGTACCTTAAGATGATAAAGTCGGATGTACCGATGAGAATTATGGAATGTCCGATGAAAATCGAAATGGGTTGGAAGAATTATCTGAAGAAGATAATCATTTATCGGTATGTATAACGGGAAACCTGGAGCCTGGAGACACGTTTAGAAAATTCAGAAGATTGATAGTTTTGTCCACAGTAGAAAAGAAATGAACGTGTTCTATTCAGTTCAACATATTTGGGTGGGACTATTTTTTTAATGAATTGTTCCGTTGACTCAGTCAAAGCACTCTTTGGTCATTGTTTTAGGTTACGCCAAACCCTTCCCAATTTTTTTTTGTGTTGTTGTGTCCAACCTAGCTCAACCCACCAAACGGGCCCTAAGGGTTCCCCGTGCATATATGACTTATCATCTTTTGCAAACATTAAGAATTTATGTGGCATGTATTACAAGTTTCACATCATTATCAACGTTAACAAAACATATATATATATATATATATATATATATATATATATATATATATATATATATATATATATATGGAAAAGTTATATGGAAAATGAATGATTAGGTCAACACATATTTGAACCAATGAAAACATGATAACACATCACTTCCACAATAACTTCCACAATACATTACTTGTGAAGAAAGAAATGGACACGTGTCATTTGATTATTGGTTCTGGTAGATGTTGCCCTAGTTATTTGTTTTCCATAGAACTCATTCCTATATATATATATATATATATATATATATATATATATATATATATATATATATATATATATATATATATATATATAGGCGTAGCCACTAAGCCATAAGATGGGTCCTAGGACCTACCTAATTTTTTAATTTCATTTACAATATATAGTGTAGAAAAATTAGGAACTGTCTTAGAAAAAATAAATGACCTACCTTGAGTTTGTTTTTTAAAAAATGTCTTAAAAATCATTTTAAAAGAAGAAAAAAATAAGTTACCAAGGTCAATTTGTTATTTTAAATAATGAAATTGATAATAAAAATTAACCACTCTTAATCGACATTCTCAAAATATCAATAAATAAATAAATTGCTCTGATAAAAACAAGCCCACATGCCAAAGACTCTCAGGTGCTGTTTGTTTTTTCTGAAGAAAAATGTCTGCAGTCTGCGGACCACATCTGTAGACCTCTACAGTAGAAGAGGTGGACCAAACATCTGCAGTCTGAAAAAAGAAGACTGTTTGTTTTCTTAACATCTGCGGGCTACTAAAATAAACTGAAATCTAAATAAACTTATTTTTTTAAACTTTAAAGTGATTTTTTAATATTTTTATGATTTTGTTATAAATAATTAACGAATCTAGATCAACTTTTATGTATTATTGTATAAAAAATAAAATTAAAAATGGTATGAATTAGCATATATATTTGATAAAAACCAACAACTTTGGTTGCAAAATTATAATTAACCATTATAATTAGTGATCAAAGAATTTGATACATAAATTGATGGAAATAAACTTCGATTTTTTCAATTAAATCCATTAAAAACGTACCATAAATATTTTCTCGAGAAATTGACGATATTGTATTAAATAATGTTTTACAAAATTTGGCAAATAAATTTAAGAATATATTATGATTTTTTTTCATATTTATATAAACAAATTTAACGACTATTATTGTAATAAATCTTTATTTATAAATTTGTCAAAAATATCATGTTTGTATCGTCAAAAGTTTTTTTTTTTTTTAAGTTTTGTAGTTTTTTTTTCAAATTGTTATCATTAATAAAGTTGAAAAAAAATATAAATTAAAAAAAAACTTGAAAAAAATAAAGATATATATGTTTTTTTAGGCTAGAAGATGTCTGAAGATGTTAGAAGACTTTGGTCCACATCTGCGCCAAGAAGAGGGCGCGCAGACATTTTTAGGTCTGCAGTCTTCAGAAAAACAAACAGTCTGCGAAGGCTAATGTCTGCGCGTGGTCTGCGCGGCGCAGACAGAAGAGGCCTCGCAGATCTGCAGACAAAAAACAAACACTGCCTCACTCTCCGTTCACCGCTTTATCAATAGACTAATAAGCAACTAGTTTTTCATTAAAACGTATGTTTTTTTTTTTCATTTATATTTCAATTGGTTTTTTAAAATATTTAATCGGTGGGGCGTGATCGGATTTAATAGGTTGAACTAATTGGTCTGGTTTTTTTTTAAGGTACACGATCTGACCCGACCCGACCCACATATGTGTTGTTGATTTTTTTAGTGGCTTCACTTAATGTGGGAACCATGTGATTTTTTCGTCTAGATCACCAATATATATATATATATATATATATATATATATATATATATATATATATATATATATATGAGTAGGATCAAATGAGAACACCTAAAAGGTTGAGAATGCGAGAACAGATCTGAACCATTTAAATATTTAGATCTAAGGCTATTATTAAATGAGCGATTTATGATAAATTCTAAAACTGCAGGCATTAAAGTGTAACTTTTAAATTGCCAGAAGGGCATGATAGGAATTGCAAATTTACCTATTTCCTACAATTTCTCACCCTCTCTCCTCTTTCCTTTCATAATCGCGTATCTTTATCTCCTTCGATCTCTCTCTAGGGTTTTAAAATAAACACCTCTCTCAATGAATTCGGGTCCGTTTTCTTTCCTCTCTTCCCGTCGATCGCTCCACTGTCGTCTTACCCCAACTACTTCTATCACCTCTCGCTTCAACACCGATTATAATCGATGATATCCTTTCCACAAAACCGACATGTGATTGATTTCTTTCGATTTATACAGACGAACCACAAAACCGACTAACATCTCCCTTGATCGATCTCTCGCTCTCGTTCTAGATCCATCAATGGCGCTCAATCTTCGTCAAAGACAGACATGTGATTGATTTCTCTCTCCCCTATGTCTATTGCCCGATTTTCATGTATCTCAAGCTCCGATTGGATATGAAATTAAGCCTGAATGTCTATCACGATTAATATAAACATAATCTGGATCTTGAATAAATTTATATATATGTATGTTGTGGGTTTATGATCTAATTATCGAAACACCGTCCATTTTAAATCCGAATCTGAAAATCAATGTTTATTGAGGTATTACATCGGATGGGCACTGATAACGAATCATATGAAATAAAATTGATACGCCTTCTCATAAGAAATCAAACGGTTTTCTATATTGTGTTCCTTAATTTGAAGATACAGCACCATCTCATCCGATTTCATGCTTTTGTACGATCCGATTTCATGCTTTTGTATGAGATATTGTAGGTTTTTTCTATAATTAGTGAGTTTTGATCCGTATATTGAAGTATATGTATGTGTATGAGTAACTTGGATGCTTACACTTGAGTAGAAATAGAAATGTTTTCGGATTGCATAACCTGAATATTTAAAAGTAAATGTAGTTATTTGACATGGAGTTTCAGAGTTTTCATACCATACTATTGTAGTTGTTTTTTCCTTGCAAACAAAGCAAAACATGATCTAATTTTGTATATACTTTCGAAGTGCATAGCTCGGATGCTAAATCTGAATCAGCCTATAAACGCAAGTGGAACACCAAACGACGAAGTTTACAAGATACTGATTTATGACAAGTTCTGTCAAGACATTCTGTCCCCTCTGATCCATGTGAAGGATCTCCGCAAGCATGGTGTGACCCTCTACTTCCTTATCGATAAAAACCACAAACACCTCTAGTGGGGGTGTTTTTGTTGCACCTCGAAGACAGGAGAAAAAGAAGGGAGTGTGAGAGGAAATGGAAGAATGAAAAATTGTATTTATCTGTGAATAGCAGTGCATTCATGTGTGAATAATAGTGAATGAATAGCAGTGCATTCATGTGTGAATAACAGTGTATTCATTTGTGAATAACAGTGAATGAATGTATTTATTTATGATTAGAGGTAATCATTTATTCAATTCTGAATAACAAGGTACTTATTTGTTAATAGCAGTGTATTCATTTGTGAATAACAGTGTAAGCATGTGTTAATGAGTATATATTTATTTATAATTAGAGGTATTCTTTTTATGGAGAAATGATAATTTTTACACTCTTTTTATTTTCAATTGATTAAAAAAAGAAATTGGATCACTTGTAAATTGATGTGTATTTATTTGTGATTGGAGTAGTATTAGGCTTTTTGAAAAAAAAAATCATTTATGAATACAAATGTACTAATTTGGTATTCGATTTCTATTCATTTTTTTGAGCACAAAAAAAGGTAAAATAGGAGAAAAAAATTGATTTTTTTAAGAATTTTTTTTCAATTTTAAAATAAATTTTGATAAAAATGTTTTTTATATTCCATTAATAAGAAAAATAAAAAATTGAATATTTATTTCTTTTTTGGTAACTGATCCTAAATTTAAAGGAATTTTATTGAATTTTATTTTATATTAATTTAATTAAAATATACAATACTAGTATACCCTTATATATTAATTGGTCTAGAATTGTTCTCGCATTCTCAACTTTTTAGGTGTTCTCATTTTATTATATATATATATATATATATATATATATATATATATATATATATATATATATATATATATATATATATATATATATATATATATATATATATATATATATATATATATATATATATATATATATATAGATTGGTTGAACGGATAAGTGATGAAATAATAAAACATAAAGAATAAAATGCAATAACGAATTTATAAAGACCAGTAGTGTTGATTGGGTATCTGCATTGATAAATAAATTATATAATAGTATTATAATAACATTATTACCCCTTATATGTGATCTTAAGGCATCCAATCCTCTTTTTATTTTTTATTTACTACCCATAATGTAAATTGGATACCCCATTACCCTTAACCATAAAATGATTTAAGGGATAATAAGAGACCCATCCAACAACAATTCAAAGTAAGATACCAAAAGAATATGATACCTCTTCCCAAAATATATAGGAAAAATGTGAGGCAACGAATTCACCAAATGTTATGCAACAAATTCATGTTATTAAAAAAATCATATTAATTCAATAAAATTACTAATCATGATATCACCTCTACCTCTTTTAACAGTCAGAGAATAAGAAGTTGATTTTACAAAAACCAAAATTTAATTACATCCTTTGTAACAGTTACAATAAGCAACACTCAAATAAGTTGTTTTTATTGCAATAATTCATCAAAATAGAAGGCAAATCCAATTACGTTATCTTTGTTTAAATTTTTATAAGATTAATTGATATCAATAGTCAGATTTAGACAAAGACAGGAGTGATTTAACAAAAAGAAGTTCGGTAATATGAGTATGATAGTACATAGGCGGAGCCAAAAAAAAGTTTTAGGGTTAATATATATATATATATATATATATATATATATATATATATATATATATATATATATATATATATATATATATATATATAGAGAGAGAGAGAGAGAGAGAGAGAGGAATGAGTTCTATGGAAAACAAATAACTAGGGCAACATCTACCGGAACCAATAATCAAATGACACATGTCCATTTCTTTCTTCACAAGTAATTTATTGTAGAAATTATTGTGAAAGTGATGTGTTGTCATGTTTTCATTGGTTCAAATATGTGTTGCCCTAATCATTCATTTTCCATATAACTATTCCCTATATATATATATATATATATATATATATATATATATATATATATATATATATATATATATATATATATATATATATATATAGGAAGGATGATTTGAGAACTCATACTTTCCCGAGAACTGAAAGTGGAACATTTGATCAAAAAAATAAAGGGCTAAGATACAAAATGGTGTTTTTGTAAATAAGTATAACCACTAAAGAGTTGGGGGTATCTTAATTAAATGAGAGAGGGGTATTATAGGAAAGAATAATATAATTAAAGTTTATGGTAATCTATCATCTGATATAGGAAATTTGCAAGACATCTATCTTTCACAAACCCCCCATCTGTTGTCCTCTTCCCAACGACCTTCTTCTCCGGTGCCTGCTTCAACAATCTGCTTTGCCGGCGTCGAATGATCTTCGATATTTCATCCTCTCCACCTTCTTCGCTGCCTTCGCCGATGTTTCGGTCATCGAGTGTTGCAATTTCTCCTAAAATCAACATCACAACGTCGTCCAGATCTGGAATTAATCACCGACCTAAATATGAGATTGTTTTTAACAACCGATTTGGTTTTTTTTATGGAAGATCGCTCCCAACCTGCCCTACCGACGATAGATTTGAAACCAAAGTTCATCATAGTTGATTTGTCCGGTTAATCAGAAGAGAACGAAGATTGATTCCGAAAGACTCCAACAAAACATAGTTACTCGTTTCCTCTGATTCCTACGACTATGTAAGTTTCATTTTTCTATGATTTTAATTAGTTGTTTCAGTTTTGAGGAATATTAATATTTTGTTTTGTTGAATTGAAGTTGTTGATATTGCATATGTAAGTTTCTTCATTCGTCAACTGTATATGAAACTAAAAAGACCAGACCTAATATGTAAATGCAGAAACTCTTATAGTACATTTACAATTATTTACAATCTATTTTGTAGATGTCTTTTCTCTTATCAATTTCAGTGCTCATGTTAGCATGTCTTGTTTATGGAGATGATGGTTTTGCGTTGTTACAAGGACATTAAGAATTTGAGTGGCGGAATTTGTAAGAACTTGTTAGAGAAATTAAATATCCTCCTACTCTTTGTTCTTACAAATCTTCCTACCAAATTAAATGATGACATGTGTCACATTTAATGTGCATTTAATGATGACATGTGTCACATTTAATGTGCATTTAATGATATTTTATTATATTAAAATCACACATGTCATCATTTAATTGGGTAGGAGGATTTGTAGGAACAAAAAGTAGGAAGATATTTAATTTTTCTTCAAGTAATTGTATAAAATATGAATCCCGTATTGGTTTCAAACCAGAACCGGTCTCAAAAACACACCAATTATGTGTAACAGGTCCAATACCGGTTCTTTGATTTACATGGAATTAATATTCGGTGTTAACGATTTTGGTACAAGTAATTGTTTTTATTCTTTGATGATTTTTCTATTTTAAAAATATAAAATTTGAAAATCATTATGTTTTTGGAATTCTTTGAAGGGTTTTTGTTTTATAGATATGAATTAATTATATAATTGTATAAATTGAGATGTGGGTATTGTTTGGTAGGTTGAAACCTAAAAAACAAAAAGAATCTAGATATTTTTAAAACCATTTAACTATTGAAAATTGCAACATGTTTACATGCTCTTTTACGTGAAGAATATTTGCATGCTATTCAATCTCTTTATATGTAGATTAATGTATTGTTTTTCATTGCAATACTTGGAATGTATATGTTAATTGGTGATGTCGTAGTCAACCCCTGCCATTTCAGGTTTGCTTTTGTATATAAATCTACTTAGATTTATAAAAAGTTTTTTTTTATTTTATTTTTGACCCTTTTCATATTGATTTTGTTTTTTGTTTCAAAAATACAATCAGCAATGGATGGCAGAACTAGAAAATTGAATTGCAAAAGATGGTAAAAACCTATAACCAAACCCCCAAATCAATTGCTACTTTTGATCTGGAAATATTCGTGAATTTAATCGTTCAATCACTATTTTTATTCTTGAAGGCTCAATTAACTATTTGATAAATTGCAAATGGAGGATGTTAGGTGAGTTACTTCGTATTAAACCTCTTTATTGACTTTTGATGCAGCTGGAATAAATACTCAGAGAGTAATGTTTGCACATTATCCATCTCAATATGTACATATTTCTAAAATTTCTCACTTGCAAACATATATCATTTTCGTTTTTTTCATTGTAATAGGTTCTTCCTATCATGATTGATGTTGGAACCAACAATGACAACCTTCTAGAAAATCCCTTGTGTAACTTTTTTCTTCTCTTCTTGATTTTTTTTCGAACCTTATTAAGTAAATTACATGTGATTCACATGTAAATTACATATGAATTACATGTGATACACATGTAATTCACATATAAATTACATGTGATTCACATCTAAATCACATGTTATTCACATATGAATTACATGTAAATCACATGTTATTCGCATGTAAATCACATGTTATTCACATATGAATCACATGTAAATCATATATGAATTAGATGTGATTCACATGTTATTCACATATGAATCACATGTAAATCATATATGAATTAGATGTGATTCACATGTTATTCACATATAAATCATATGTTATTCACATATGAATCACATGTAATTCATATATGAATTAGATTTTATTCACATGTGATTCACATCTAAATCACATATGAATTACATGTGATTCACATGTAAATCACATAAGTATTATATGTGATTCACATGTAATTCACATATTAATCACATGTAATTCACATGTAAATCACAAGTGAATCACATATCAATTACATGTGATTCACATGTAAATCACAAGTGAATCACATATCAATTACGTTTATATGCACACATGCATTTTGTGTAAGTGTTATTCGTTAATTATTTTTAAAAATTTTCTTGTGAATTTCACATTTAAATCTTAAAAGATACAATCACATGTGAATATCACATTATATAATCAAATGTGAATCTTACATGATATATACATGTGCGTGTTCTTGCATTAATCAATTTTTTTTTTAATTTTCCTCTAGATTTTGAAGATTTTTTGGAAAATATTAAAGAGGTGAAAAGTGATAATTTGAAGAAAATATGAAAATCTTTATATGAAAAAATGATAACACTGTGAATCTTTGGATTTTTTTATATTTTTTTTTGTATCGAATAAAATACTTGTATTATGTTTATAGAATGATTAATAAAAATGAAATTTTTTAGAATTTACATACGAATATTATAGTATTAGAAATATAAATATATGCATTTGAAAAATATGCATATATGAACCTAAAACGTTGATTTTTTTGTTAAAAAAATGAAGTCTTGAAAAAAAAAAATTGCACTTTTTTTATATAAAAATCATATTTTTTTTTGGAAAAAATGCAGTTTTTTTTTAAAATGCCGTTTTATTGAAAAAAAAATATACAGTTTTTTCTAGAAAAAATGCAGTCTTTTTACAAAAAAAATGCAATTTTTTTTTTTGAAAATAAGGTGCAGTTATTTTAAAAAATATATTTTTTTCATTTTTTAAAAAAATTCATGTTTTTGAAAAAAAATTAAAAAATCTCAATTTAAAAAAAATCAAAAATAATTTTAAAAAAATAAATCCGAAATTTTGAGTTATTTTGTTAAATTTTAAACATTTATATTAATAAATTAAATAACACAAAAAAATAAACATTAAATGAGATTAGTAAGATGACGATCATGTCCTTAACAAATTACTTTTGAGTTCTGAACCGATCTCAACCCTATATATATATATATATATATATATATATATATATATATATATATATATATATATATATATATATATATATGGTTAAGTTCAAATGAGAACGTGAGAACACTAATTTATGTTACAATTCTGCTATGAATTTTATATATACAACGTTGTGACATTATTCATCAACAAATATATGAACAATCACACATTAATATTCACATTAAAATTTTGTATGTACAACTTTATGACATTATTCATCAACGAATATATAAACAATCACATATTTAACATTCAAATTAGAATTTACTAAATTAGTGTGTGTGTATATATATATATATATATATATATATATATATATATATATATATATATATATATATATATATATATATATAGGGCTAGTTTAAAGTGTTTTTTACATTTATTGTGTGCTAAATGCACTAATAGGAATTTAGTAAAATTATATTATTATTTAATGAAATAATGATAGATATTAAATGGTTTCCATAATTGTATGTATATTAAATGATATCCATAATTATAATTTTCTCTTTATGGAAATTAATTAAATTCGTCATTAATGTCAGTAATAACATTCTTTCAGAATGAATTCGTATCTATGTTTTTATGTTAACAATAACATTATTTTAGGACTCACTCACTTAAAATATAATAAAGTTGTATGGAATATGAAGAATGAGGGTGTATTCTAGTAGAATATACTCTCGTTCTCCTAGTATATACTCTTATTATTTTATATATGAATTTATTCTGAAAGAATATTATTATTGACATTAATGACGAATTAAATTAGTCTCCATAAAAAAGAATTATAAATATGGATATCATTTAATATACATTTAATGTTTACTCAATTCTTATTGGTGCATTCTAGCACACAATAGATGTGAGAAACATTTGAACCTACCTATCTCTCTCTCTCTCTCTCTCTCTCTCTATATATATATATATATATATATATATATATATATATATATATATATATATATATATATATATATATAGAGAGAGAGAGAGAGAGAGAGATCCGGAAAGAAATTTTTTTTAATAGGAAGATATATATATATATATATATATATATATATATATATATATATATATATATATATATATATATAGAGAGAGAGAGAGAGAGAGAGAGAGAGAGATCCGGAAAGAAATTTTTTTTAATAGGAAGATAAGAAAAAAAAAATTCTACATACTTTTTTGACGCAAAAAATAAATGAGTCACTAGATGAATAAAAAATAACATGATTCACCAAAAAAATTCTCAAAAAAAACATCTCGATGATTCATTTATATAATAATTTTGTTGTTATTCAGTAAAATTGTCATAAAAGTTAAGTTTTTTTTAATTTACTTAAAGATGAATCATAAAGATTTTTTTTATAATTTTTTCTTGTGAATCATCTTACAAATGAATCATCTAATGACTCATTTTATTTGTTCGCTAAAAAATATATAGAAAAAAAACTTTTTACCTTCGTATTTAAATTTTTTCCTTCTTATTTGATCTTTTATATATATATATATATATATATATATATATATATATATATATATATATATATATATATATATATATATATATATATATATATATATATATATGTGTGTGTGTGTGTGTATATGAGAGAGATGTAAATTTTACTATAAAAATTTAACTTCTAGATATGAAGGGCCAAAATGTAACTTTAAAAAATAATTATTTACAAAAGAAATAACATGTCAAAATGCAAGGCCATGGATCGAATGGATCCTATAAGTGTTTAAGGATATGATATTATGTGCCGTTCCAAATAAAATACATATGTTTTTGCAATAACTTACATTCAAATATTATCTTATTTGATGCCAAAAAAAAAAATAATAAAAAATAATAAAAAAATAAAAATAAAATAAAAGTAAAAATTTGAGGGTACGGGGCGCACCTTTTAATAGTAAAAGTATATATCTATCATTTTAAGTTTTTAACCATATAAATACATACAAGACGCCAAAGAAGCATGTGTTCAGGTAAAACTTTATAGTTTAATTCTTGATATAACTTTTTTAGAACGATTACTACATACCTTTTAAATTATATTTCTTAACTAAACATTTATCAATCATCAGACTTGAACTAAAATATGTATATTAAACTGTTACATTGTACGATACATCACCGTTTTCAATACTAGTGATTGTAAGTCCTAAAAATCTAAAAAAACGACTATTTCTATTAAATTGACTGATGGCATCCAATTAAAAATATTCAAAGGGTTATCAGGTAGGGTGACATACGATTATAGAAAGGGGGGTTTGGAATTGAGTTTGAAAATAATTTAATATTCTATTAAGTTTTCAAAAAATCAATAAGCTTAAAAAATTATTTAACAAATGTAAAAGTTTTTAAGAAGTTATACTCTTCTCATTTTCTGAAAACAATTTATAATTTATTAAGATAAAAAGACTATAATATCCAATATCCCCTGTTAAATTAACCTATACCTTTTATAAAAATCTTTCGACATCCTTTCTCCTTAGACTTCGCAATTTTCCTTCAAGTATGGCTCCTTTGGTTATTTTACATATATTAGTTAATCCAAACGGTTTTTTTTTGAAATGATTTATCAATTTATAACTTTTTGTCACTACATAAGTAATCCAAAACATTTTTCAAAAAAGGAATATCGGATTAGGTAGCAAATAGTGTAACAACATTATATATAATTAATTTCATACCAAATAAACAACCAAAGTTTTTTAATTACAACAATCTAGTACCAAACTGTCACGACAAGTCTAACATACAAAACACAAACTAATTATTCGACGCACCATCACCTTCATTTTCGTTGTTTCCACCTTGATCATTCACCGATTGAAAAAACACGTAAAGCTCATCCCTATATGTCGAGTCGTTGAGCATTGCCCAAAGATTTTCCAACTATATAATAAATAACAACGTATATAAACTTATAAGTTAAATTATCAAACCAAATCAACATGCATTTATTGATGTCAAAGTACATTCCAATTATGTGACATCCCCATTTTCACGACCAGAAAAGACCGATTTCGTTTATGCTTTATAAAAATCAGAGTACTTCTTCTAATAAAAATGTAGCGGAATTTGTTCCCAGTAAAACATGATAAATACGTTATCAAAGCATTTCCGAAAAAATGTATTTTTATTCATTTTTAAAACATTTGGGATATCATCGTCAATACAGAAACATAAGCATAAACAAAACTTACATTCATTTACACTAGTGATCTATGTATCTTTTTAATCTCTTAATGTAATGTAACTTCATATCGACACCTGTGATAGAAATAAGCTGGAGTGGGTCAGTTTGGGAAACCTGGTGAGTACATAGGGTTTTCAACCCACAATAATATAATTATTATTTTTAAACATTAAACAATCAACCCAATTACCCATCCCCATTATCTTCTTTACTCTTAAGGATCTACCCTAAGAGTCAACTATTCCTCGTTCATTCATTCCTAAGGATCATCCTAAGGAATCGACACGAAGTCCATCGTCACCGGGGGTTTAGGCACTAAGTATGCATAGTCGCCAGGGTTTATACAACAGACACTAAATCTGCATAGTTGCCAAAGTTTAGGCACTAAGTCTGCATAATCGCCAGGGTTAATACAACAGGCACTAAGTCTGCATAGTCGCCAGGGTTTTGGCACCAAGTCTACATGATCGCCAAGGTTTAGGCAGCAAGTTTGCATGATCGCCAGGGTTTAGAGTACACCGGGTGAACACATCGTTCACAACATCTACAGGTTGCGAGCTTGCTAGTGTTTCACTAGACTGTCTAGAATAGTCCGTGGTTGTCATCCATACTCTGCTAGATGATGGGGCCACGTTTGGATAAAGGCTTCTCTCATTGTTCACCTCTCACCCTTATCTCATAGTCTATATCACCTCTTATCTCAACATCCAATTCATATTTCATCTATCCATGTTTTACCCAACATATTTTGTAGATATAAAATACATATACAATTTAAATCATTTAAAACATGTATAAAATCGTTCATCCAGCATAGATAACAAGTATACAAATAATATGCACACATAGCGTGTAATTTATATAAAATACTTCATATCTGTGTAAAATGAAAGTAACTATGAACTCACTTGGTAAGGTGGTGGTTCCGAACTCAGATAGCGCTTTGTTACTCTTAAAACAATTTCCTTTGACAAAACCTAGTATCAATACCGCTAGGGTTTACTCTAACGTTAACCGCGACTAATTAACTGTCTAGCTATTATTACTATTATATAAGCGTTAAACAACACTCTTATATAACTCATAATAATAGCCCAAATAATTATTTTAAGGTCCTAATAATGTTGGTATAATTAATTAGAAGCTATATTAAAAATAGCATAGGCGTAGCTCACTTACAGCGGGTTTTTATTTAAAAAAAAACCGGGTTTCGCTGGAGCAGCGTTTCCGAGCTGAAAACTTTTCTTCTCTTAGCCGTCGGGCGCTCCGGGGCTTCCCTCTCGTGCTAGGGAGGTTCCCTAGACTTGGGAGGGGTTCAAGTAGGCTAGAGAGAAGTTAGAGAGAGAAAGAAAGGTTATGGTGTGAAGAAATTATGAAGGATTCATCCTTTATTTATAGGGATTTTATCGTAGAGTAGCACCTAAGCTTCGTCTATATCTTCCGCGTACGAGCTCCGTTTTCTATGTTCTCTATATCCACGTGTTGGTATTTATGAGTACTACAACTTTCATTTAAACCTCGTCGGCTAATTCTCATTCTATCTCTGATTTGCAAAATTATATCGAATTTATCGTGCTCGAAGAGTAGGGACTAAGTTTCGTCCATATCTTTCGCATACAAACTCTATTATCGATGTTATTTATATCCACGCATTGGTATTCACGAGTACTACAACTTTCATTTAGATCCTGTCGGCTAATTCTCCCTCTATCTCATATTTAGAAAACTGTATCGAATTCGTCGCGCCCGAAGAGTAGGGACTAAGCTTCGTCCATATCTTTCGCATATGAGCTCCGTTTTCGACTGTCTTTTTATCATTTAACTCCTATTAACGATATCTTCATTTCTCATTTAGATTATTTTGGCTAAAAGTCGACTGATCCAAAATTCAAATTTCGGGTTGTGCACTGTTATGGTAAATCTTAGAAAAATCATGACTTCCTCATACATAGTCAGATTTGGACGTTCTTTTTATGCACACTCTCGGTTTAACATATACTACGACTTTCGTTTAGATCGCTAAGGCTAAAAATTCCTTTATAAAATATTCATTATTTACGTCTCCCGGTGCCGTGCCGGTTTTTGTCGTAAAACATCAATGAGCCAGAACTTCTTCGTTATAACTTGGATTTCGGCGTTCTTTATATGTATGTAACCCTTGAGACATATTCTACAACTTGGTTAACATTATTTATTCTAAATCATCTTCTGTCGAAAAGTTATTTTCGACCCCTATTATCTCTAAATTGACTAGCCTGGATCTACGGGCGTTACAATTATCTCCCCCTTACGATGATTACGTCCCGAAATCATCAACGAAACAGGGCTCACATGATTACTCCATAGGTTATCTCTTCATCCTATGTAATAATCGTAACTTTGATGTTTCTTCGAACGAGTATCTAACTCTAAGACTTCCTGACTGCAGGCAGTGCCCGATCTTGGACCCGCTCTCTATCTCATGTTAGACTTCCAATCATGATCTTTATGTCATGATATCGATCTTTATTAGAGACTCCTTATTTAACAAACTTGAGATAAGTTTTTCATTTGATTATCATAATAGACCGATGGGTCATGTTCTAATGACCTCTCATCGTATGATGCATTCCTTGGACTCAGGTTTTTTAGAGTCAAATTCCAGATTAGACTATACCTTCCTTCATGTCCTAATCACATCTTAAAAGGTAGCATTTCTAGCTACAAGCAACCGTCGCGATACCTCTATTGATCGCTTTGATTAATTCTTCCGACTTAAGTCAGGTGCTACATCGAACTTGGTTCTCAGAACCACGTAACATACGCATCGTTGTCGGACTCAATTTGGTATGACCACTAGGGTCGGAATAACAATCATCTTCTTAATCTTTATCGAAACAATCGTAATGACATAATTAAATAAAACGAAATAAATTACTAGCTCCTTGGTAACCTTGTGGCTTTCCCTGATCCAAGTGTGAGTCCTGTGCTTTCGGTAGTATATGCCTCTACTACCATTTACACCTACTCATACTCATCCCAAGTATTGTCTCGCAGTCCCCAAGTTTTTATTTCTTAAAAGCACAAAACAATTTAACACATACAAATGTGTCCAAATAATCATAAATATTTCCCTAAACTCTACTAGGACTTCTTCCATGCATATCTTCAACAACAATTCTGCTTCAACTCGGTTGGTGATGGAAACATCAGACGATAGTGTAACGCCCGTAGAACCGGGCTAGTCAATTCAGAGACGATAAGCGTCAAAGTGACTTTTTTATAGAAGATTATTTAGAATGAATAATCTTAACGAAGTTATAGTGGCCGTGACAAGGATTCCGGATATATAAATAACGCCGAAATCCGAGTTATAACGAAGAAGTTATGACATGTCGAAGTTTCGCGACAAAACCAGCACGACACAGCACGACGTAAATAGTGAATTTACTTTAGAGCGATATTTGTCCTTAGCGATCTAAAAGAAAGTCGTATAATAAGTTAAACCAAGAGCATGCATAAAAAGAACGTCCAAATCTGACTTTGTATGAGGAAGTTATGATTTTTCTAAGTTTCAGCTTAGCAGTATGCAGCCCGAAGTTCGAATATGAGATAGAGTGATTTCTAGCCGAAACAATTTAAACGAGAATCAAAGATCTCGTCGATAGTAGTCCAACAGTAAAAAAACAGATGAAAACGGACATTGGATGAAGGAGTTATGAATTCCTAACGAAGTTTTCTTGTCCCGGCCTACTAAAAATAATATAATAAAAAAATTCAAAATTAGCCGACAGAGACTAAATGAGAGTTGTATAGCATAATCTCACCTACGCGTGGATATAAAGAACATTGAAAACGAAGCTCGTAAGCGGAAGATATGAATTTCTAAAGTTCATGGCACGAACCCCATCCATGTGTCAGGGTTCACGATGTGAACTCAGATATTTGACCCTTCTGAGCCTGGCAGACCCAACTTCCGATGACACATCGGATGATGGTCGAGCTCACAACGTGAGCACTTGAAACTCAAGACGTGAGTATAGGAAAAGTTTCCCTATAAATAGAATTGAAGGAGCAGCCGGCCAAGGTTGCTAATTCACTTTTCTCTCACACATATTACCTCGATTTACGTGTAAAAAAGTACCCCCGAAGCCCCGATATCATCCCGAGACACGAAGCGAGTCCCGAAGCCCGAAGATCGCCAGAAGATAAGAGTTTCCGAGCCGAAGCTCTGCCTACAAGAAGCCCGGTGTGTGAAGAGATCACAGTTTCACCGGAGAATTTCTACTCGAAGATTCGTAGTGCTATCCGAGCATCGTCTAATCAGGTGAGTTTATAGTCTCTTTCATAAACACGATTTTAATACAAGTATTTTTTGAATATATTAAGTATATGTTTTGTTTGAGTTTGTAGTCACTTTCTTCTAACATATAAATATGAAGTGTTTGGTTTGAAATACAAGTTATGTGTTTATAGATTGTTGTTTATTTAAGATAAGTGTGGATTGGATGTTTTATATAGTTTTTTTTATCAGTTAAACTGTACATGTATTTTACATCTACAAATATGTTGGGTAGAACATGGGTAGATGAGATAGTTGGTGTGTGATAAAAGATGAGTTGGATAATGATATAAAAGGTGATATAGATCTTGGGATGAGGATGACAGGTGAAAAATGAGTGAAACCTTTACCCAAACGATGGCCCCCGTCATTCATCTGAGTAGGGATGACAACCACGGACTATTCTAGACAGTCTTGTGGAACACTAGCAGGCTCGCAACTTGTAGGTGTTGTGAACGATGTGTTCACTGGTGTACTCTAAAAACCCATTAATATGTATTGCTAGAGGAGTCTCGGACCAATACTGTCAATAAACGAGATAAACTTGTTATTAATCCGAGAGTATGGATTAAGACATAGTTAATTGTCCCTAGTCCGGGAGTACGGATTGGGCAAAAATTCAGATCCGGGAGTATGTATCAGATCAAAAGGTTAGTTTTAGATCCGGGAGTATGGATCAGGTGGAGAGGTTAGTTTAGTTCCGTGAGTAGGGATCAGGTAAAGAGGAAAACTTTATATACGTGAGTTTAGATCGTGTCGATGTGAGGATCGATGAGGGGTGGCGGGGATAAGAGTTGTTGTTATATGGTGAAATTGTATAAGTTTGTGAGTTCTAATATATATATACATATATGATATAACATTGTAGGTTGAAAACCCTATATGTTCACCAGGCTCCCAAGCCTGACCCACTCAGTTTTCTTTGTATTACAGGTTATGGCACAAGAGCATAAGTTGGTTGGCATAGCGAGAGAGTTTGGATTATAGGCCAGTAGTTATAAATAATTTTTGTACGGTCTATTTTGTTCTGTTTATGCTTTTGGTATGTATCAAACATGACATCCCGAGATTTTATTATTTAATGAAAAGTACATTCTCCTTGAGAAATGTGTTGATAAAGTTTTATCATATCTTGTTTGGGAACAAATTCCGCAACTATTTTCTTTAAAAGATTACTCTGATTTATAAAACAAAGCATAAACAAATCGATCTTTTCTGGCCGTGAAATTGGGGATGTCACAGTTGGTATCAGAGCATTAGTTTAAGCGAACTAGGAATTTGTAGGATTTCTAGACTTAAACTTAGAATGTTAAGCGATGAGTGTGAGATGCATGTCTACCATATTTTAGACACGTGCACTAGTATATTTTAGGAAAGATGCCTAAAATGTTTTTATGTGCTAAATGCTATATGTTTTCCATATATGATATTGTTTGTTCGGATCTATTGTTGGTTGCCGACCGGATCTGGAAACCTTACATGTTTAGGATTCTAAGTGTACGCGTACGATATTAGAACTAGCATGTAAACGTTTCAGAGTGATAAGGATGATTTGAACGTCTATCGAAATAGAGATCTAAATTCAGCTAATTTGGTGTATAGTTCGAAATGGAAATCATGCA
The DNA here is from genome assembly GCF_002870075.4 of Lactuca sativa. Classification (NCBI taxonomy): domain Eukaryota; kingdom Viridiplantae; phylum Streptophyta; class Magnoliopsida; order Asterales; family Asteraceae; genus Lactuca; species Lactuca sativa. Next base: position 23,265,136 of record NC_056626.2, read on the forward strand.
AAATGGATTGGGAAGCGATAAACCGCAACCTGAGCCACACGTGATTGGGAGTGCACCAGAAATAATAGCTGCACCTGAGCCAATCACGATGGCAGGAGTATACGCAATGGTGCGGATGATGTTGGATCAACAGATGAAAGTAACAAGGTGTTTACTTCAACAAAGTAAGGACGAACTTACTGTGCCAGTACGCCAGGCACCTACTCTTGAGGCAACTATCTGGGTTGCTAAGTCAGTTGAGGAAATGATCAATGACAGGACAACCAACAAGGTTGAAATTGGAAAAAAGAGGAAATTTGAGGAGTGTTCAAGGTCTAACAAGAGCAACATGTTCTCGAAGCGTAGCAAAAAGGGAGGTAAAGAAAAATGGTGTGGGAAATGCAAAAAGAAAAACCCTGGAAAATGTGGCGAGGAGGTGACATGTTGTAAGTGTGGAAAGCATGGGCATTACGCCAACGAATGTACATTCAACGAAAGGGTATGTTATGAATGTAATGAAGAAGGGCACTTCAAGCAGGACTACCCAAAGAGGGAAGAAGCTACAAAGCGAACTGTACCACTGAAGTATTATGAGAGATGCGACGAAGAGGTGACTTGCTACAAATGTGGAATGAAAGGTCATTATGCCAACAAGTGCACCTCCGACAAGAAGGTGTGCTACGGATGTAACAAAGAAGGGCATTTTTCTAGAGATTTCCCAAAGAAGAATGAACCAGCAAAGCCATAGGCATTCCACATAATCCTCGATGAAGCAAAAAACAACGCGAGGATTCAAGAATGAAGACTTCATATCAAGATATAATCTGTATCAGGAAGTATAGCCTATTAGAGGCATAGTATAGGGTGAACGTGAACCTCTGTGTAATCGTTTCAAGAAATATTATAAACCCTATTTTTGTTATCTGATGTATTGAATGACACCTATTGGAAGATGTCGATGGTGGTATCTTGCCTTTAGTTTATGTCTGGTAAAATAACGGTACGTCTGAAGTACACCTTCAATTGGCAGAATAATGGAACGATTGGTGTAATTCTTGAAGTTGTCCCATCATCTGGTATTTCCATCACCAATCGAGTTGAAGTAGAATTGACGATTAAAGATATGCAATGAAGAAGTCCTAGTAGAGTCTAGGGAAATTTTTATGATTATTTGGATACATTCGTATGTGTTAAATTGTTTTGTGATTTTAGAACTTGGAGACTGCGAGACAATACTGGGAACGAGTATGAGTAGGTGTGAAAGGTAGTAGATGTATATACTACCGGAAGCACAGGACTCACACTTGGATCAGGGAAAGTCATAAGGTTACCAAGAAGCTAGTAATTGATTCTGCTTTGTTCATGTATGTCATTATCATTGTTTCGGTAATGACTAAGCATATGATTATTATTTTGACCCTAGTGGTCATATCAAAATTGAGTCCGACTACGCCGAGTTGTTACGTGGTTTAGAGAACCAAGTTCGAGGTAGCATCTTACTTAAGTCAGAAGATTGAAATCAATGCGATCAATAGTATCGCGCTCGTTATTTAAAGAAGTTAGTAGCTAGAAATGCTACATGCTGAAATGTGACTATATCACATTAGAATATGAAGGAAGGTATATTCCAATCTGGAATTTGACTCTAAAAGACCTGAGTCTAAGCGTTGTATCATACCATGAGAATTCATTAGAGCACGACCCATCGGTCTGTTACAATAGATAAAGGAAAGTATTTATCCTAAGAAGAAGAAGGAGTCCACAATAAGGACTTATTGTGTAACTTGAAGGTTATGGTCGAAAGTCCAACATAGTACGAAAAGGAGATGCAAGATTAAGCATCGTCTACAGTCAAGAAGCCCTAGAGTTAGATACTCTTTCGACGAAACAGAGAAGTTACGGTTATTAATTAGGATGGAAAGATAACGTATGGAATCATTATACAAGTCCTATTTTCGTTGATGATTCCGGGACGTAATCATCCTAAGGGGGGGGGGGGAGGATAATTGTAACGCCCGTAGATCCGGGCTAGTCAATTTAGAGACAATAAGTGTCAAAAAATGACTTTTTGATAGAAGATTATTTAGAATGAATAATCTTAATGAAGTTATAGTGGTCGTGACAAGGATTTTGGATATATAAAGAACGCCGAAATCCGTGTTATAACGAAGAAGTTATGACATGTCGAAGTTTCGCGACAAAACCGGCAAGACACAGCACGACGTAAATAGTGAATTTACGCTAGAGAGATATTTGACCTTAGCGATCTAAAAAAAAGTCGTATAATACGTTAAAACGAGAGCATGCATAAAAAGAACGTCCAAATCTGACTTCGTATGAGGAAGTTATGATTTTTCTAAGTTTCAGCATAGCAGTATGCAGCCCAAAGTTTTAATATGAGATCGAGTGATTTCTAGCCGAAACAATTTAAATGAGCATCGAAGATCTCGTCGATAGTAGTCCAACAGTAAAAAGACAGATGAAAACGGACGTTGGATGAAGGAGTTATGAATTCCTAACGGAATTTTCCTGTCCTGACCTACTAAAAATAATATAATAAATATAATAAACATAAAATAAAAATTAGCCGACGGAGTCTAAATGAGAGTTGTAGAGCATAATCTCACCTACGTGTGGATATAAAGAACGTTTAAAACGGAGCTCATATGCGGAAGATATGAATTTCTAAAGTTCGGGGCGCAAACCCCAGCCATGTGTCAGGATTCACGATGTGAACAGTGGGTTCACGACGTGAACTAAGAGATTTGACCCTTTCGAGCCTGGCAGACCCAACTTGCGATGACGCATCGTATGATGGTCGAGCTCACGACGTGAGCACTTGAAACTCACGACGTGAGTATAGGAAAAGTTGCCCTATAAATAGAATTGAAGGGGCAGTCGGCCAAGGTTGCTAATTCACTCTTCTCTCACCCATATTACCTCGATTTACGTGCAAAAATTACCCCCGAAGCCCCGTTATCATCCCGAAACCCAAAGCGAGTCTCGAAGCCCGAAGATCGCCAAAAGATAAGAGTTTCTGAGCCGAAGCTCTGCCCACGAGAAGCCCGGTGAGTGAAGAGATCACAGTTTCATCAGAGAATTTCTACTCGAAGAGCCATAGTGTTGTACGAGCATCGTCTAATCAGGTGAGTGTATAGTCTCTTTCATAAACACGATTTTAATACAAGTGTTGTTTGAATGTATTTAGTATATGTTTTGTGTGAGTGTGTAGTCACTTTCTTCTAACATATAAATATGAAGTATTTGCTATGAAATACATGCTCTGTGTTTATACGTTGTTGTTTATTTGAGATAAGTGTGGACTAGATGTTTTATATAGTTTTTTTTATTAGTTAAACTGTACATGTATTTACATCTACAAATATGTTGGGTAGAACATGGGTAGATGAGATAGTTGGTGTGTGATAAAAGATGAGTTGGATAATAAGATAAAAGGTGATATAGATCTTGAGATGAGGATGAAAGGTGAAAAATGAGTGAAACCTTTACCCAAACGATGGCCCTCGTCATTCATCTGAGTTGGGATGACAACCACAGACTATTCTAGACAGTCATGTGGAACACTAGCAGGCTCGCAACTTGTAGGTGTTGTGAACGATGTGTTCACCGGTGTACTCTAAAAACCCATTGATATGTATTGCTAGAGGAGTCTCGAAACCAATACTGTCAATAAACGAGATAAACTTTCTATTAATCCGGGAGTATGGATTAAGACATAGTTATTTTTCCCTAGTCCGGGAGTACGGATTGGGCACAAATTTAGATCCGGGAGTATGTTTCAGATCAAGAGGTTAGTTTTAGATCCGAGAGTATGGATCAGGTGGAGAGGTTATTTTAGATTCGTGAGTAGGGATCATGTAAAGAGGAAAATTTTAGATACGAGATTTTAGATCGTGTCGTTGTGAGGATCGACATGGTGGGATAAGAGTTGTTTTTATCTGGTGAAATTGTATAAGTTTGTGAGTTCTAATATATATACATATATGATATAACATTATGGGTTGAAAACCATATATGCTCACCAGGCTCCCAAGACTGACCCACTCAGTTTTCTTTGTATTACAGGTTATGGCACGAGAGCATAAGTCGGTTGGCATAACGAGAGATTTGGATTATATGTCAGTAGTTATAAATAATTGTTGTAAGGTCTATTTTGTTATGTTTATGCTTTTGGTCTGTATCGAACATGAAATCCCGAGATTTTATTATTTAATGAAAAGTACATTCTCTTTGAGAAATGTTTTGATAAAGTTTTATCATATCTTGTTTGGGAACAAATTTCGCAACTGTTTTTTTAAAAGATTACTCGGATTTATAAAACAAAGCTTAAACAAAACGGTCTTTTCTAGCCGTGAAATTGGGGATGTCACAGATAGGAAAACTTTAGGAACTACACCAATCATTCTATCATCCCGCCAATCAAATGTGTACATTCGTACGTACCATACTCCTCTATACATAACGTTATTTTATCAAACGTATTCTAAAAGCAAGATACCACTCTTACGATATCTTCTGATAGGTATTATTCACTATCATAAGCCTTCTCATTTCCTCCATATATTTAATTCGCTACGAGTTTTCACCAAAACGTTATGTTCACGAAAGCATGCATTCATTGTATCGAGACGAGAATATAAATAGAGAAGATTTAGACGCGTATTCCTCCTTATTCCTCCGAAAAGTTACATGTGGGTTCTAATATCGTAATTAAACGTTTGGAAATCTAAACACATAAAATTTCCAGATCCGGTTGGCAACAGACCATAGATCCGATCAAATAATGGCATCATAAAACACCACAATTCATTTAGCACATAAATGCATGTTAGGCATTTTCCCTAAATTAGCTAGTGTTTATGTCCATTCAGGTGTATTACCTAATATTTATTACACACACTCCTCACGGTCATCGCTTAGTATTCTAAGTTTATGTCTACATGCTTAAACAATGCTTTGATACCAACTGTGACATCCCCATTTTCATGGCTAGAAAAGACCGATTTTGTTTATGCTTTATAAAAATCAGAGTACTTCTTTTAATAAAAATGTTGCGGAATTTGTTCCCAGTAAAACATGATAAATACGTTATTAAAGATTTCCGAAGAAATGTATTTTTATTCATTTTTAAAACATTTGGGATGTCATCATCAATAAAGAAACATAAGCATAAACAAAACTTACATTCATTTACGCTAGTGATCTACATCTCTTTTCAATCTTTCAGTGTAATGTAACTTCATATAGACACATGTGATAGAAATAAGCTGGAGTGGGTCAGGTTGGGAAACCTGGTTTCAACCCACAATAATATAATTATTATGTTTAAACATTAAACAAACAACCCAATTACCCATCCCCATTATCTTCTTTACTCTTAAGGATCTACCTTAAGAATCAACTATTCCTCGTTCATTCATTCCTAAAGATCATCCTAAGGAATCGACACGAAGTCCATCGTCACCGGAGGTTTAGGCACTAAGTCTGCATAGTCGTCAGGGTTTATACAATAGGCACTAAGTCCGAATAGTCACCAGAGTTTAGGCACTAAGTCTGCATAGTCTCCAGGGTTAATACAACAGGCGCTAAGTCTGCATAGTCGCCAGGGTTTTTGGCACCAAGTCTGCATGATCGCCAAGGTTTAGGCACCAAGTCTGCATGATCGCCAGGGTTTAGAGTACACCGGGTGAACACATCATTCACAACATCTACAGGTTGCAAGCTTGCTAGTGTTCGACTGGACTGTCTAGAATAGTCCGTGGTTGTCATCCATACTCTGCTAGATGATGGGGCCACGTTTGGGTAAAGGCTTCTCTCATTGTTCACCTTTCACCCTTATCTCATAGTCTATATCACCTCTTATCTCAACATCCAATTCATATTTCATCTACCCATGTTTTACCCAACATATTTTGTAGATATAAAATACATATACAATTTAAATCATTTAAAACATGTATAAAATCGTTCATTCAGCATAGATAGCAAGTATACATATAATATGCACACATAACACATAATTTATATAAAATACTTCATATCTATGTGTAAGATGAAAGTACCTATGCACTCACTTGGTAAGGTGGTGGTTCCGAACTCAGATAGCGCTTTGTTACTCTTAAAACAATTTCATTCGACAAAACCTAGTATCAATACCGCTAGGGTTTACTCTAACGTTAACCGCGACTAATTAATAGTCTAGCTATTATTACTATTATATAAGCGTTAAACAACACTCTTATATAACTCATAATAATAGCCCAAATAATTATTTTAAGGTCCTAATAATGTTACTATAATTAATTAGAAGCTATATTAAAAATAGTGTAGGCGTAGCTCACTTACAGTGGGTTTTTATTAAAAAAAAAAAAATCGGGCTTCGCTGGAGCAGCGTTTCCGAGCCGAAAGCTTTTCTTCTCGGAGTCGTCGGGCGCTCCGGGGCTTCCTTCTCGTGCTAGGGAGGTTCTCTAGACTTGGGAGGGGTTTAAGTAGGCTAGAGAGAAGTTAGAGAGAGAAAGAAAGGTTATGGTGTGAAGAAATTATGAAGGATTCATCCTTTATATATAGGGATTTTATCGTAGAGTAGCCCCTAAGCTTCGTCCGTATCTTCCGCGTACGAGCTCCGTTTTCTACGTTCTCTATATCCACATGTTGGTATTTATGAGTACTAAAACTTTCATTTAGACCTCGTCGTCTAATTCTCATTCTATCTCCGATTTGCAAAATTGTATCGAATTTATCGCGCTCGAAGAGTAGGACTATGTTTCGTCCATGTCTTTTGCATACGAGCTATATTATCGACGTTCTTTATTTCTACGTGTTGGTATTCACGAGTACTACAACTTTCATTTAGATCTCGTCGGCTAATTCTCCCGCTATCTCAGATTTACAAAACTGTATCGAATTCGTCGCGCCCGAAGAGTAGGGACTAAGCTTCGTCCATATCTTTCGCATACGAGCTCCGTTTTTTTACTGTCTTTTTATAGTTTAACTCCTATTAATGATATCTTCATTTCACGTTTAGATTACTTTGGCTAAAAATTAACCGATCTTAAATTCAAATTTCGGGATGTACACTACTATGCTAAATCTTAGAAAAATCATAACTTCCTCATACGAAGTCAGATTTAGACGTTCTTTTTATGCACACTCTCGGTTTGACATATACTACGACTTTCGTTTAGATCGCTAAGGCTAAAAAGTCATTTATCAAAAATTCACTATTTACGTCTCCAGGTGTCGTGCCGGTTTTGCCGTAAAACTTCAACGGGCCATAATTCTACATTACAACTTGGATTTCGGCGTTCTTTATATGTACGTAACCCTTGAGACATATTCTGAAACTATGTTAGGATTATTTATTCTAAATAATCTTTTGTCTAAAAGTCGTTTTCGACCCCTATTATCTCTAAATTGACTAGTCCAGATCTACGGGCGTTACAAATTATAACATTGTATTTTAAACAATCATATTATATTGTTTCCTATCGTAGTGGTTTACTTTATTTTTTCATTTCTAATAATATCATCTTACTTTATTTGTTTTTTTTTTTACAATTCACATTATTATTTTTAAATAGCATTCTCAATAATAACATCTTACTTTATATGTTTTTTTTTCAATAAAAAGATCCTACAACAATAGCATTCTCAATACATATGTCAAATACACAATATCATCCTACTTATACCAAAAACACATGCTTTCACATATATATATATATATATATATATATATATATATATATATATATATATATATATATATATATATATAATAACATCAAAGACACATACTTTCACATACACATACCATAAATATACAAAATACACATATTCTCAATACATATATCAAATAAACAATAGCATCTTACTTATACCAAAAATACATATTTTCATATACATACATAATAACATATTACTTATACCAAATACACAATTTTTCACACACATACACCAAATTCACATATACATATAACAAATACACACATATACCATATATACACCAAATACATATATTTTTGCAATTAATCTCCAAAATCAATAAATAGAACCTATGGTGGCCAGAAATAAGTAGTTGGTGTAATGGTGATGGTGGTTGTACAACCGGCATTAGTGGCGGTGGCCCTAGAGGAAAAAGCTTTCTGAAAAAAAAAAATTGCAATTAATCACAAAAATGCTTATGGAAATAGACATTAAAATAGAAAGAAATGAAGAAATGAGGAAGGAAACATGAACCTTAGAGGAGGAAATTGACAATAGCAACAACGCCGGTGGCCAGAGAGGGGAAGTTTCTAGCAATTGCTGGTGTGTCTTCTACTATGGCGAGAATCAGCGAGAGAATGTCGAAGCAAATGAGAAATGGAAGAAAATGAGAGCAGATGACAGAAAAAGGAATCGAATGGGTGAAATCTGTGTCGACCTTTAGCGGCGTCAACTAAAGCAATATCGGCGACACGAACCAATAGCACCGAGATACGAAGAGGGAAAAGAAGGCGCATTTTTTTTTCGACCTTTAGCGGCAACAATTTTAGGTCTTTAGCGGCGACTTTGTGTCGCCAATATTGGTTTTGTGCGTTCCACGACAACCTTAGTCATTGGATTAGAAAAACGATCGAATGGTTGACGTTTACTAGAACGTGAAAACACGGATTCAGGTAAGTAGGCATTGCCGATGACACGCTATTGGTGTCGCCGGTAATGACTATATTTCTTGTAACTTCTTGTAACGCAGCCCCTAAATAAGAATATGATAGTACAAGGATGTGATAGATAAATCTTTGTAATCACATAAATACATAAAACATGTCGCAACAAAGCATAAATTTGTTCGGTTAAAACTTTATTGTTTGATTTAAGATATAGCTTAATAAACATAGCTCATTGTTACAATACATCATCGTTTTCAACATTAACTTGTAAAAATTAAATAGATGATAACCACTTTTAAATCTGAAGGCTTGAAAATAGTAAGTGGTATAAACTGAGCAAAACCTAATAATACTTAGAAAACCGGAAAACTGATATGCTAATGGAGATTCAACTACGTACTATTTAAACAATAGAAGCCCAACCAATTGAAGATAATATACTAAAGATAGATTACCATTTAAAGGATGGCTAAAGAGTAGATGAAGATTAGGATTCAATCATATAATAGAAATAAAGTGATCGATAAACTAACAGAATAAGCACAACTACACTTCTTGAAGTCGATGGCATCAACTATAGCGAATCAAATTGACGGAGTCATCTATGGTCAGTAAGTTGTTTTCACTAGCTATCCCTACCGTATCTATCATTAAAAAAATATCTTATTTTTTTCGTTACATCCTTAAAAGGGTAAAAAGAGGCGTTGTACATTCTTAGAGAAAAGGTAAGCATTAACCCGATGAAAAGATTGGTGAGTTGTTGTCAAAACAAAATCAAGGATATATGAAGTTGCTTAATTTGTATATGAAGTTGCGGCCAACGAAAACATTCAAGAAGAACAACTTTTACAAAAGTTTAATCATACAATCTCTACAACCGTAGACAATAATATTTATGAACCCATTTGTCTAGTCACAGAAGGAGTATACATAGAATTTGTCATTAACCATACAAATGGAGAAAGTTGTGAAAAAGAATAAGAATTTTAAGAGTTTCTAGGTAAATACGACGATGAAGACGAGCCTAACTTATCCAGACCACTTTTCTAGTGATTAAAAACATTTTTATTGCTGTTGTTTATTATGTGTTTTGGATTGTGTCCCATTCAATTTAAATTATATCTTAGTGCACCTGAAATAATGAGTTTCCATACCAAGAGGCATGTGAGTTATCTCACATATATAATGAATAAAGATACATATACACCCCTCAAGTATACAATAATGAATAAAAGTCTATACAAATAGAGATCTAGTCTAATATCCCCCTCAAGTGAGAGGAGGTGGACCAAGACGAAGCATGCGACGGAACTGGCCGAGGTAGACTCTTAGTGAAGATATCAGCGACTTGAAGCTTGTAGGAACAAACATAGTGACTAATTTGCTTGAAGCAACGAGCTCATTAACAAAATGATAATCAATATCAATATGCTTAGCACACTTATGAGCCACCGGGTTCTGGGTAAGAAATAACACACTGTGATTGTCACAGAGAAGCGTGGGGCGATCGGTGGGCAAGGCATGCTGCTCCTGCAACAGATGAGTGATCCAGATGATCTCGGTAGCCGTATTAGCCATGACTCGATATTCAGACTCATAGCTAGAGCGAGTGATAGTAGGCTACTTCTTCGCACTCCAGGACACAAGATTACCCCCAGTAATATCGAGTATCCATAGGTGGAGCAGCGAGTCTCAAGGCAGCGAGCCCAGTCGGCATCAGAGTTGCCAACAAGCTTGACAATCGGAGGTCGTGAGAAAGTGAGACCAAACGAGAGGGTTCCCTTAACATAGCAAATATGTAACATCCCGAACTTCAGGAATGACTTTATTATTTTATTTTAGTTGGGTAACCCGACGAGTTGGAGGTCCCGACTCGTCGAGTAGAGTCGGATGGGTCACGTGGGTTTAATGACCAACTCGACGAGTCAGAGAGCCGACTCGCCGAGTTGGCGCTGTGTGAGGAAAACCTAAATCCCCAGGTTTGTGACCTATTTAAGGGGCCTTAAGACCCTCATTTCCGCCTCACCAGCCACCTTAGCTCCTTGAGAGAAACCCTAATCATCCACTTGAGCTAGAGAGTGAGAGAGGAGCTAATCTTGTGATTATTAGATCACTTTTAAAGGAGAAGTGGAGAGCATCAAAGCTTGGATCAAGAGGATGCTTTGGGTCTAGAGGTTCATCAGGGTTTTGCTTCAGTTGGAGGTAAAAAGATGCTAACTTGATCATTTCCTTATGAGATCTTGGGTTAGGGAGTTTCTAGGGTTTTCTCCCATCCTTTTTGTGTCATTGAGTCCTTTGAGCATGATTTGTGGTTGAAACCTCAGATCTGGATTGTAGGAGGTCTTGTGAGTCCAAAGACCCAAACTTTATTGAGCTAGAGACAAGATCTTGTGCACTGAACCCTTCTTGGAGCTTGTATTGGCATTATGGAGCAAATATGCCTTGTAGGAACGTAAAGATCGAAGCTTTGCGTGACATTCGAGCCTTAGGAGGCTAGATCTAGAGTTTGGAGTGGTGGATCTGCCCTAAAACGTCTAAATGAGAATACAGACTAAATGGACTCGCCGAGTGTCACACGCCCAAACCGGAGCGGCGGAAACGTACAGGGGTGGATGACTTCATGTTAAGTATCACAACACATGCATCATAGTAATCAAAGTTCAGCAATAATTGCATTAATAAGGTATAAGTTTTACATAAGTATTCAAGTCATTGCATATATGACATCAAAAGTTATGTAACAAAAGATAGAAGACATGACTCTATACAGCTTCGTCTTCTCAAAATCCCGGGGATGTACCTGTCTACTGGTTCCCTGAGAATACAAGTATTTTGAAAAAGAGAGTATCAACATTTAAGTTGAGTGAGTGCATATGTATTTATGTTTAAAAGTTTGCTATCTGATCCTTTAAAGAGAGAGTATGTTTATTATTCCATAAAATCCAATATTTTCATATATATCTGAAAAGTAGTTTTGATCCCATAAAACCGTTTTGTGTAAGTATTGTTGTACTATAAAGTAGTATAACATAGCTTTAATTCAATAAAACTATAAAAAGAAAGTTTTTTCTATTGTTTATGCTTTCCAAGTTTTGTAATTGTACTCTTTGAAAACCCTATAAAAGTGAGTATGCCTGGCTCCACCAGTTGTAACTGTAATTTAATACTGTAAATCGTATTATTGTAAAACCAATACTTTGTATTCGTACTCTTTGGTTTAATTATACACTAATCATATTTGTTCATATCTTTTCGGCGAGTTATTATAACCATACTATGACTAGATGGACTGAAACTACGCTTTGTAAGTGTTGAAGCATAAAAGTGACCCTCTTAAACTTGATAGATCCAAAGCCATCTCCAGATCCGCAATCAATATCTCAACCGCAACCCAGAACCGCATCTGCAGTCGACGTCATCAATCCTAGTCTTGTTTATTTGTTATCTTATGTCTTTACATTACTTTACCCAGTGTGCCTTGCATGTCCACCTTATACAGATTAGACTTTGTAATCTTCAAGACTTTACAAATAGAGCTCTCTCTTTCTAAATGAACACACCTCTCTCGAATATCTCTATCTTGAATATCGTATTCTACTTATTCTCTCTTACTTTTGCATCTTAAAAGATCTTCAGAACTTAAACTGATATATTAAGATCATAATCTCTCTTCGGAGTAAGTCAGTCCTGACTTAATCACTAAGTCTGATCTCACTTACTAACTTGGTTTGTTTGCAATCCTTGTTAAGAATCAGCTTAAGTGTCTTCTTGATATAATAGTTGTTGTCATTTATATTTCCTTATATTTATGCACCTAACTATCTAACTATCTAATTCTAACTTATTATTGTTGAGCTTTATGATCCTCTCAGTTAAAATTCATTCCACAATATTACTTGTACTACCGTTTGTTCAAGTTTGTTACTCAAGTTTTACTCTCGACAATTGGTATCAAATCCAAAGTGGTTGCTTTTTAAACAAAAACTCTGATTTTATAAGGCCTTCTATACCACCGGAGCTCATTTCTTAAAAAAACAAAAAAAAACAAGGAAATATGGTAGAAGCATTATCTCTCATTGTTTCCAATAGTGTTGGAGGTTCGAATAGAGCTCCAATACTGGTGGCAAACGAATATCATCACTAGTCTCAAAGAATGGAGAGGTATCTACGACGACTTGGAAGAGATGTATGGAGATCTGTAGAAGAAGGACCTCATGTCCCTGTTCTTACTCCAGTTCAAAACGACGGCACCCAAGCTAGATTGGGAGGAGGGCAACCAGCCACAAAACGTCCCACCAAAGATGATCTTGATAAGATGGAAAATGATGTTGTTTCTTTTTATGAAATATCTTGCGGAGTTGCTCCTGACAACTTCAACATTATCATAAATTGCAAGTCAGCCAAAGAAATTTGGGATGTTCTCAAGAACTTGTATGAAGGTACAGAACAGGCTCAAGATAAGAAGCTTACAACCGCACTCAACGAATTCAATAACTTCAAAGCTCATGTTGGTGAAAAGTCTGGAAGACTCCTTCAAGAGTTTCAATTTAATTGTCACAAAGTTATCAAATTTTGGCACCATCCGAAGTAACCATGAGACAAATCTTCAGTTTCTCAATGGCTTGGGTAGACATTGGACTACGACTAAGATGATAGTCCAAGGAGATAGAAAAATTCATTCTTTACCTCTTTACAAGCGTTATGGTGAACTACAAGCACAAGAATCAACCATACTCAAAGACTGTGCTGACTTTGGAGGACCACTCGCTCTCGTAGCACAAGCACCTCACACTCAATCTTACTCACCCTCGTATGACAACCCTCCGCAGTCATACGAAGCTAACTCAGAATACGATGATGAAGAAGAATTCCAAAACGCTATTGCTCTAGTTAGTCAACAGTTCAACAAGCTACCACCCTCATCTTTCCGCAAAAATCAGCAGTTTACTAAACCTCCCTTCAACTGCAACGTCAATCCTCAGAATAATCACTCTCGATATCCCAAAAACCCTCACCCATCCCTGCAACCTAAAAACATTCAACCCAAAGAGGAACCGCAGCCTGTCAAGACAACTGACTCTGGTACCTCAGCAGAAGACATAGTTGATGTTGTAATTTCTCACAAGTGCAACAAGGAAAAACACTTTGCTAAAGATTTCAAAGCCAATATAGTGAAAGACAGAGCATTCTATCTTAGAATGGATCAAGAAATGGAAGAAAAAAGAGATAGTGAGGGCATACGTAGCCCAAGTCAGGAGAGACCATCAAGTGTGTTCATCCGGAGACGAGGATGAAGATATCAACAACATCAAGGGTAAAGGCAAAATCTGCATGATGGCAACTGCGGATGAGGATGGGTAAACCAAGATGGAAAAGAACTACTGCTACATGGCAAAGGATGGAACTCTGAGCATCGTTGCGCAGGTAAAACTCATGATCCAAACTCTTAAGTATAGCATGCATGATTGTCAACCATTTCTTGACAACCTTAATGGCACATGTGTTGTCCTCCTTTCAGACTATAACAAAGCCCTAGATGAGAAGAACATTGCATCCCAAGAAAGGTTCCATGTTAGAGGACGTCTAGAAGACAAAAGAATCAAAATTACCATGATAAAAAGAGACTTAGGATTAGAGAAGGATGTAAGAATGTTATGTGAAACCCAATTAGGCATAGCATTAGATCAGAGAGATTTAGCTCAAAATGAAATTGTACGATTAAATCTTCTAATAGAAGAGTTGTTCAATGAAAGTGAAGCTATTAAGTATCTTGTGAATAATGGAACCGTAGATAACACATATAATTGGGGTTGGTCCAATGGGTACTCCACCGTAAAGGATTCATCACCCCGACTTAAGAAAGATCGTCCATATGTCCCTCCGAACCAAGAGTTCCATTTCCCAGTCAATGACAAAACCTTTCCCGAGGACATCAAAGCTCATTTTGTTCGAATTCATAATCTTAGTAATAATTGTGTTATTGAGGAAATTTTTCTTGAACTTTCGGGTCACTCAAGTGATCAAATTCCTATCTCTGGCACAATTTATCCCAACTCTCAGACTTCATAAGTTGTTGATGAAGAAATTCTTATGGAAGAATCCGAAGTTCGTATGAACTTCCCATCGCTGCCTTCTGACTGTAGTACCACTCACTGCAATTCTGAACTGCAGTCTGACCAACTGCCTCTCATCAAATGTCCCACAAATAAATTAACTCAGAATTACTCTGCGGTAGTCCAATCTTCCATACCGCAGACCGCAGTTAAGAGTTCAGTGACCATTCAGCCAATTCATCATGAGTTTCCTATAGAAAACTTCAAGTATGGTCAATGTTCCCAAAATCCCGAACTTTCTAGTTCAGATGAATCAAGTCCTCGCTTTTAAAAGCAATCTAACGAATCTAAGAAACCGCAGTTGAATCTCAATGACTGCGGTTCTCCAAAAACTCAGGCAAAAATGGTCTTCAAAGAGGAACTTCAATCTCGTGGTAAAAAGCGGGAAATCTTTTCAAAACACAAAAAACAAGTCAAAATTTCAAAACCCAAGAGTCCAGAAAAAACTTATTTTCTCAAACTATTTTTCTAAAAACACGGCAGTCAAGAAACCAAGCAAAAAGGAATGTACAGTTCCTAAAACCTTTTCAAAGTCTTCTGACAAAACCCAAAAGCAAGTAAAGTCTTTTCAAAGCAATGGTTTTCTTATCCGAAATGGAAAGGGATTTTACCAACTCCAACACATTTCAAGTCACCTCAACCTTTTAGAAAGACATATCCTAGGAGATTTACACATGCTCACACACCATCTAATCACACTGTTTCAAAAAACAAAAGCACCATTGTCAGAGCTCATCCTCGGACTGATCATAAGACTAATCCCACACCCTCCGGACCGCTGACCAAGCATAATGTCTGGATAAATGACAAGAACCTTTCATCTGGATTTCATCGTCAAAAGGGATCATCTCATGCCCCATCTCGCTATTCTCAAAAAACTCACAAAACTTGTACTTGTAAAAAAACCTCGTACTTTTCAAAAAACTCGTATTTTTCAAAAATCTCATAACTTTTCAAAATCTCACAACACTCCAAAAGTTCACAAACACCCAGGTCTAGGTCTCAAGATTGACATAAAACATGTCCCTACCACCTCGGTTCATGAATTTGACAACGACTACTGCTACATAATGAGAAGCAATAGAAGCACCTGCTTGATCAAATCTAAGTCCGAATGTACCATGTATCCATTGGACGTTTCTCTGATCATTGGGAAACCGCAGTTGTGCTTTCTATCCAAAGCAGTATCTTAAGACAGCTAGCTATAGCACCTCAAACTAGCCCATCTTAACTTCAAGTATATCAATAATCTGGTCACCAGAGAATTCGTCCGAGGTCTCCTTATTCTCAAATTCAATAATGATACCCTTTGCTTTGCTTGTGAGTGTGGCAAACAGTCCAAAGCTAGCCATCCCATAGTGATCGATTCTTTAATTTCAGTTCCACTAGAACTCTTACATATTGATCTCTGCGGTTCATCTACCGTAGTCAGTCTCCATCACAAGAAATACATACTTATAATTGATGACTTCACTCATTTCA
Source organism: Lactuca sativa (assembly GCF_002870075.4). Taxonomy (NCBI): domain Eukaryota; kingdom Viridiplantae; phylum Streptophyta; class Magnoliopsida; order Asterales; family Asteraceae; genus Lactuca; species Lactuca sativa. The sequence goes on from NC_056626.2 coordinate 23,281,382, forward strand.
CGTGGGTCTTCTTCCTGAGACTTAAAGCGGAAACACCGCAGATCCTGATCAACTTCATCAAAGAGATTGAACTTCAAATCAAATTGCCGGTGTGGAGAATCCGAAGTGATAATGACACTGAGTTCACGAATCATCTCTTAAACAACTTCCTAGTGTCAAAAGGTATTAGTCATAACTTCTCAGCTCCCTACACAAGCAAAATGGACTAGTAGAGCGAAGAAACCATACTTTGGTGGAAGCAGCCAGATCTATGCTCAACTTCGCAAACCTTCCTCTCTACTTCTAGGCCGAAGCAGTGGCAACATCATACTTTGTCCAAAACCGAAGCATTGTTTGTAAGCGTCTCAACAAAACTCCGTATGAGGGCCTTAGCAACCACAAACCAAATGTCTGATTCTTTCACATCTTTGGGTGTAGGTGTTTTGTGATCAACAACAAGGATCATCTTAACAAGTTTGCACCAAAGTCAAATGAAGGCATTTTCCTTGGCTACTTAACAAAAAAGTAGCCTATAGGGTTCTCATCCGACGCACGAGGCTAATAGTCGAAAGCTTCGACATCAAATTCGATGACTATTATGTCCGCAACACTGCTCCATCAAATGAAACAAAAGAAATCTTGGAAAGTGATATTCCAGCCTCTTTGGGTCCCCTAAACATAGTTGAAATAAACTATTATGATCTTTTCAACCCCATAGAGACAGCTCAACTCTCCTAAGTTTGTGTGTCTCCAAAAGCTCAACAACAGCATGCCGAAGTTTCTGGTCCTACTCTATCCAATGATTTGTCACTCAATACTTCTGCCTCGCTGGTTGAGGGGTAAAGCTCCACTCCGGATCAAGTAACAACCATCGAGGTTCCAGTACCTGAGGAAGCAGCCCCGGTTCCTATCCACATAATTAATCTCCCATCAAATGTCTCCTCAGACTAAGACGATGAAGATATAGAGAACATTGACACTAAAATCGATCCAAGGATTATCACTCTCTCAACAATCCAAGGGAACCTTCTACAGTTCAGGGTAACTCCCATTCGCAATCCAGGGGGAACCTCTCTCAATTGCTCAAGTAAATGCTATTCCCACTTCCCCAGTCCAAGACAATTTTGCAGGCTGCTTACAAGTCCATGGGGAACTTCCCTCTTCTTCCGCAGAGTCTTCAGATATTGAAGACATTCCCTCCACCGCAACCGTTGATCATCTGCAACCTCGTCTACATGTCTGGACGAAGGACCACCCACTGGGTCAAATCATCGGAAACCCGTCTGCAGATATCCAAACTTGATGCTCTAAAGATTTATCTGCCCACTGTCACTATGCAGCGTTTATGTCCTCGGTCGAGCCCAGAACCATCAAAGAAGCTTTAATGGAGCCCGACTGGATATCCGCAATGCAAGAGGAACTGACAAAGTTTGAAAGAAACAAAGTGTGGCAACTCGTTCCGAAGCTAAATGGTCACACAATTGTTGGTACAAGATGGGTGTAAAAGAATAAATTGGATGAATCCAGTGCGGTCTTCAAAAACAAAGCAAGACTAGTCGCTAATGGGTATAGTCAACTTGAAGGTGTCGACTATGATGAGACATACGCCCCCGTAGCCAGGATGGAGTCTATATGCATCTTCTTAGCGTATGCTGCTCACAAGAACATCAAATGTATGTAAAGAGTGCCTTCCTGAATTGTGAATTGAAAGAGGAGGTTTATCTTCAACAACCTCTGGGCTTCGAATGTCATGAATTCCCAGATGACTATTACAACCTTGAGAAAGCAGTTTACGGTCTAAAGTAAGTTCCAAGGGCATGTTACGAGACTCTCTCAGAATTTCTTGTCTCGTACGGATACAAAAGAGGAGTGATTAACCCCACTTTATTTAGAAAAGTGAACGGTAATCACCTTATGCTTGTACAAATATATGTGGATGATATCGTCTTTGGATCAATTGATCAGGGGATGGTGGATGAATTTGCAAAGCTCATGACCAACAAGTTCCAAATGAGCATGAATAGATAGATTAATTCTTTCTAGGACTTCAAGTAAAACAAGTCCCTCAAGGGATATTCATCCATCACGAGAAATACACCTCTGAATTGCTGAAGAAATACTCAATGGAAAACTGTTCCTCTGCCAAGGTCCCTATGGCCTTCGGATATAAGATTTCTGCTGATCCTTCCGGAGAATCAGTAGACCACAAAACTTATAGAGGAATGATTGTCTCATTGATGTACCTCACCGCAAGCAGACCAGGCATCGTCTTCGCAACAGGCTTATGCGAAAGATACTAGGTCGATCCGAAAGTATCACATATGACCGTAGTTAAGCAAATTCTCGTATACTTAAAGGGAAGCAAAGCTCTAGGTCTCTGGTATCCCGCAAGGAACGACTTCTGTCTTCAGGCATTCACTGATGCGGATCATGCCGGATGCAGATTGGATAGAAAAAGCACTTCAGGTGGTTGTCCATTTCTTGGTGGAAGACTCGTCAACTGGTCATCAAGGAAACAAAATTGTATATCATTGTCTACCGTAGAAGCTGAATATGTAGCCGCAGCCAGTTGTTGTTCACAAGTCTTGTGGATGAAAACTTAACTTATGGACTACGGATACAGGATGTTGCAGATACCGATTTACTGTGACTGAGAGAGTGCTATAGCGATTTCCCACAATCCTATTCATCACTCTAAGACGAAGTATATTGAAATACGGTATCATTTTATCAAAGACCACATTCTCAAAGGTAACATTGAAGTACTTTTTGTTAACACTCATGAAGAGATTGCTGATGTGTTTACTAAAGCACTTGACTCAACAAAACTCAACAGTTTTCTACAAATGATAGGAATGATGAATCCGGACCCGCAATTTTTTTTGAATTGATAGGTACCGCAGACCACTTGTGGTCTCCGTTGCGGTCCTAGTTGAATATATCTATCATACATGGTTTCAATATACTTTGTGTGCCGCAGTATACATTATGTCCCGCAACCATATATCATACCTATATTTCTAGGGTCCTTATTGTTTGTTATTTCTGATATTGTTCAAGTGTTCCTCTCAATTCCTTTTACCGCCGTCTCTTTACCATCCACCATAATGATGAATCTATCTGCAATGATGATCCAATCCGCAATAGATGTTCAATCCGTAGTTGCATTGAATGCACCTTCAACTACTTCATAATTCCCTGGAATGTTGTATGCTATTTAACGATCCTTCATTAAATAAGAAACACATTCTCCAAAAACATTTGTTGTGTAGCACATCATGTTTCAATTCTTTCTCTTTTCAAAATAATCTTTTGTCAGACCTATTTCAGGTTTGATTCCAAATAAATCAGTTTCTCATAAAAGAAATCTTTTTAGACATCATTTTCCTTAAACTGTCAAATCTTCTTGCCCCAAGATGTATAATCCGTTCAAATTCCACCTTTATTCAACGGACTGACTTTCCTCACCACACGTTCTTCAAAAGTGTGATAATGGGCCTGACATTTCATTAAATGCTACATCTTTGGAAAAATCAAAAATTTAAACTTCTTTTCATTTATTTTATTTGTGGCTGATAATGACTAAAACGCAAGGGTTTTTATCTTTAACCGCCACATATAGGGTAAAAACAATAAGATTCTGAGATCTGACACTATATAAACCTTTTTACCCTCCCCAAGAAAACTTACGCTTTCTGAACTTACTTCGACGATCTTCATCTTCTTCACCTCTTCCACTCAAACTTTTCTGCAAGTTCTTCAAACCTTTTTTAAAAATGGTGAAGTCTGGCATTTCAAATAAGCAATCCAAAGCTTCTGGTTCCGCTCAACCTGTTGGTTCTAATTCCGCTACAAGAAACCAATCGCCATCAATTGCTTCGAGCAATTTTAGGGCTATCTTTGAAGGTCATTCAGCCTACAATGAATCCATTCGTCTCATGATCAAGTTCATCTCAAATCACCCTTTGTTTGGACCCTTTGACTCCTTCACCGATGTGGTTCCAATCTCAACCCTTTTTAAGTGTGCATTCTCGGCATTTCGCCCCTTCAACAACCTGCAAGAATTTCATCTGAACTTAGTTGATGATTCTTTGGTCATCTTAACCAAAGACAAATTTCTGAATGCGATCAACCTTTTGGTGCATCCGTCTACAAAGTTCTTTTCTCCAAGTGTGACAGACATCATCACTTCACTCTACAAGATGGGGTACCAGAAAAAGCTCAATGGAATTGGTGAATTCAAGAAGAATCAATTGCCTGCATTCTGGCATTCTGTTTATCTTTTTTTCATCCGTAGTTTGTCAGGAAGAACCGGAGGCACAGATAACATGGGCCTCAAGTCGCTCGAATTAGTGTGGAACATTTTTACTGGCCACGATGTCAATTATGGCCAGATCTTATGGGATGACTTCCTTCAATACATCCCTAAGAAGAATCCGAGAGCAAACCCCACAGAGCACACTTTTGAAAGATTTTGGTCCTTATGCATTTCAGACCTCCACCGTGATGCAAAGCTCAGCATGTACAGTGACATCAATTTCTTCGTCACACGATATCTCAAAAGGTATCCTACTTCTAAAGATCAATCTATCTTTGGACCTCTAAGACGTTACCTACACATTTTAACTACTGTTAGACTTGAGACTAAATAAGGCACGGATCGCATAAAGGCTACAAAAGTTATTGACCCATACCTTTCTACCCCGCCTCTACCCAGTCTGAATATTCTAGCCTCTACAGAACCTTATGATTCGGAACATACCGCAGCTCTATCTTCCACTATACTGTCTAATATTCCTTTAGCAAGATGACTTAAAAAGCTTTCCTCAAGAAAAACCTCCCGTGGAAAGTCCAAGAAAGGTGAACCATCCAAGAAAGAAGAACCATCCAAAAAACGCAAACTCAGGCATGTTGTATCTTCGGATGAAGATTTTAATCCAATTCAGACCCCCGCAGTCAATATTGAAGATGAGTCTGATGATGACTCTGTCTCAATCCTCCTTCTCAAAGGCGAAAAATAAATCCTAGTCCTAGCCATATGCGCAAACAGACTGATACCGAAGTCTCTCAAAAGACTCTGGTAGTCCTTGGGGTCCCCACATACCCATTAGCCTCAACCCTCCCCAGCCACTCAGACACAGTAAGTGTGTCTTCTTCATCCGATCATGGAGACTCACCCCCAGTAAATAGTGAATTTACGATAGAGCGATATTTGGCCTTAGCGATCATGGAAACGTAAATAGTGAATTTACAATAGAGCGATATTTGGCCTTAGCGATCTAAACAGAAGTCATATAATACGTTAAACCGAGAGCGTGCATAAAAAGAACGTCTAAATCTGACTTCGTATGAGGAAGTTTTGATTTTTCGAAGTTTCGACTTAGCGGTATGCAACCCAAAGTTCGAATATGAGATCGAGTGGTTTCTAGCCGAAACGATCTAAATGAGAATCGAAGATCTCGTCGATAGTAGTCCAACGGTAAAAAGACAAACAAAAACGGACGTCGGATGAAGAAGTTATGAATTTTTAACGGACTTTTCCTTTCCCGACCTGTTAAAAATATAATAATAATAATAATATAGTCAGGGCCGGTCCAGACGGTGGGCAACCTGGGCGATCGCCTAGGGCCCACGTCTCCAGGGGGCCCAAAATTTATGGGCTATGTAGTGTATATTATTAAAAAAAATTAGTACCTAAATAATTTTTAGGACGTAAAGTTGGTTCAATTAGCTCAACAGATAAACAATTTGGCTTGCTTTTTATTGCTAATTAAACACGTGTATACCGAAAAATAAATGATAATTTTTACTCTTTATTTTATTTGTCTTTGAGGGGCCTTTTTTTCTTTTCGCCCCGGGCCTCACATACGTTTGGACTGGCCCTGAATATAGTCAAAATTAGCCAATGAAGTCTAAATGAAAGCTGTAGAGCACAATCTCACCTTCGTGTGGATATAAAGAACGTCGAAAACGGAGCTCGTATGCAAAAGATATGAATTTCTGAAGTTCGAGGCACGCTTACCAAAGGGGGAACGCCTCGCGTTCGGAGCCCAGAGCCTGTCCCGTCGCCTGTCAAGTCCGAAGTTCGTAAGCAATGATGCACGGCGGAACGCGCTACGTTCGTTCATTCAACACACTGCGTTCGGAGGCCAGACCCCTCCTATAAATAGAAACTGAGGGCTGCCGATTTGGTTGCTCATTTCTTTCCTTCCACTCCCTTATTCTTCCTTTTTCTTGGCAAGATGTACCCCCGAAGCCCCGGTATCATCCTGACACCCGAAGCAAGTCCCGAAGCTCCAAAGATCCCGAGAAGTAAAGTTTCCGAGTCGAAACTCTGCCCGCGAAAGGCCCGGTTTTCAAGGAAGCATCCCGATTTCACCAAAGAATTCTACATTTAGAGTCGTAGTGTTGTCCGATCATCGTCTTATCAAGTGATTGTGTGGTTACTTTCTTCTAACACATAAATATGAAGTATTTGCTATGGAATACGTGCTATGTGTTTATATATTGTTTGTTTATTTAAGGTGGACGTGAAATGAATGTTTTATATAGGTTCTAAATGAGTTAACTTGTATTTGTATTTTAGATCTACAAATATGTAGGTAGAACATGGGTAGATGGAATAATTGGTGTGTAATGAAAGATGGTATGAGTGAACCTTGGTGACTATGGAGTTAGCGCATGTTAAGTGAATCTTGGTGACTATGGAGTTAGCGCCTGTTAAGTGAATCTTGGTGACTATGGAGTTAGCTTCTGTTAAATGAACCTTGGCTATTAAGTGAACCTTGGTGACTATGGAGTTAGCGTTTGTTAAGTGAACCTTGACTGTTAAGTGAACCTTGGTGACTATGGAGTTAGCGTCTATTAAGTGATCCTTGGTGACTATGGAGTTAGCGTCTGTTAAGTGAACCTTGGTGACTACAGAGTTAGTGTCTATTAAGTGAACCTTGGTGACTATGGAGTTAGCGCATGTTAAGTGAACCTTGGTGACTATGGGGTTAGCGCTTGATAGCTATGGATTTAGTACCTGATAGATAAACTTTGGCAGCAATGGACTTCGTGCCAGTTCCTTAGGTAAATCCTTAGGAATGAATGAATGAAGGATAGTTGATTCTTAGGGTAAAACCTTAAGAGTAAAGAATATAATGGGGATGGGTAATTGGGTTGATTGTTTGATGATTAAATATAATAAATATAATATTGTGCGATGGAAACCTTATATGCTCACCAGGCTCCCAAGCTTGACCCACTCGGTTTTCTTTGTATCACAGGTATCAATACGAAGACATATTTCACTAAGAGATTAAAGGAGATGTAAATCATTAGTGTTAATGAATGTAAGTTCTGTTTATGCTTATGTTTCTGTATTGACGATGACATCCCAAATGTTTTAAAATGAATAAAAATACTTTTCTTCGGAAATTCTTTGATGACATATTTATCATGTTTTACTGGGAACAAATTCCACAAGATTTTTATTAAAAGAAGTACTTTGATATTTATAAAGCATAAACAAAATCGGTCTTTTCTGGCCGTGAAAATGGGGATGCCACACTACACTTCTATCAACTTATACCTTCCTTAAGACCTTCCAAACAAAAGTCCATTTTCCACAAAAGCCCAAACTGACGCTTTACCAAAATACCCCTAGGCTCCAAAACACGAACCGAACATGCGGATCACTTCTAATGCATCACTCGCACCCAAATGGGCCTAGATATTACCTTTTCAAAATCCCTAATCCTTATGATGACCGATCTTCGGGCCACAGCCTCGGACTAGGAATCGATTCGGAACAGGGCATTACAGATAACCCACAAAAACACAAGGGCTGCTCCAAGGAGAAAGTTTATGATCCATATAGTCACGCAAATACATATAGTACCTGTTACATGGAAGAGTTCCCATAGGCAGATTCAAGAGCGGTCCATATAGCACGAGTGGAAGAGAGGCCCACAACCTCATAAAAGGCTTTTTCCGTGAGGGAGGCTTGAAGAATGATGATTTCCCATTGATCCGCAACATGCCATTCTGCAAAAGCGGGGTTCCCAACTTTCTTGTTTTCAACCAGAAGGTGGGAAGGAGGGGCTGCAGAGGAGCCATCAACGTGAGCAAGGAGTTGTTGATAGTTAAGGAGGGGAGTCATTTGGTTCACCCACAATAGATAATTGGCAGAGGAGAGGCGGATGGTAATGAGATGAAGAAGGGTGTTCATGGATAGAGTAGCATCAGGGGAGGAGCTATCCATGGAGGAGGTTGTGATGGTGACAAGAAAACTGAAAGATAGGAGAAGAAGAAAGGAGAAGGATCGACGAAGAAAAGGGAGAGGAAGGGAGGGGTTTTGGCTTTGATACCACGAAATAATGAGTTTCCACACCAAGAGTCATGGGAGTTATCTCATATATATAATGAATAAAGAAACATATACACGCCTCAAGTATACAATAATGAATAAAAGTCTATACAAATAGAGAGCTAGTCTAATCTCACCCACATTCGATCATAATATATTACATATGTTGTACAAAGATAATCTCAATATGACCATTCGTACATCGGAACGGTGGTACGGGTTAGGGGTGAAGGAACTCGGTTGCCACACACACACACTCTCTCTCTCTCTCTCTCTCTCTCTCTCTCTCTCTCTGATTCCTATTGGCTGATTTTTTTAACCCATTTCGATATATCCTTTACAAAAAAAACAAACAAAACCAAAAACAAAACAAAACAAAACACTAAAACACAATGTTTTCTAGGTTGTGTTTTTTTAATATTTTTTATTTTCCAGTTTTTTTTTTAAAAAAAAACCGTAATAAAGTACTTACATATTGGTCTCATGATTGATTTTGTTCCTATATATTTTTTTTTATTCAATTACGTACCAAAAACCGGTAATCGTATTCAATTTAACCATTTTACCCGGTCATCAGGTCATCCAACTTTCAAAAATTACATATTTGTCCCAGATTTTAAAACTTATTACAAATTTGGTCCAAAATATAGACTTTTGACCCATATTTTCAATTTTATCACAAATTTGGTCCGACTTAACCCTTTTGACCCAAATTTTAGAATTTTGTTACAAATTCATCCTAACTTTAGTTTTGAGTAAATTACATGAATGGTCCCTATGGTTTGGGTTAATTTGCGTGTTTGGTCCCTAACTTACTTTTTTAACTCGGAAGGTCCCTACTGTTTGTTTTTGTTACGCAGTTGGTCCCTTCTATTTGTTTTTGTTACGCGCTTGGTCCCTGTCTTTCCTAAAAAGAATATTATTTGAATAGTGAAAAATGATGGGATAGGTAGGGTAAGGTGAGGGGAGTGGGGTTGGGAGTGTGTTTATTTAAATAAATAAAAAAAATCAAGGGAAAAATAGTCTTTTTAGGTAAGACATGGACCAAGCGTGTAACAAAAACAAACAGCAGGAACCTTCCGAGTTAAAAAAAAAAGTTAGAGACCAAACGCGCAAATTATTGTAAACCATAGGGACCATTCGTGTAAATTACTCTTTAGTTTTTTTACAACTTTTTTTCTCACAGTTTTGTTTCAAATATGTTTTTTCTTTATAAAATCATATGTATACAAAAAAAAACATATTTTCACATAGAAAAGCTTATATTTTCTATATAATTTTAAAAAAAAAAAAACTTTTTTATATACGAAATATCTATTTATAAAAATAGGTATTTATTAAGTACATAAATATATAAATCTATTTTAATTACATATATATATATATATATATATATATATATATATATATATATATATATATATATATATATATATATATATATACACACACACACACAAGGGCTAATGTCATAAAAACCCTCAAATTTTCAAGAAATGTTCGGTTATATCCTAAGTCCATTTTTATGTTCATAAAAGCCGCACATTTGGGCAAAAATTGTCATATTTGCCCTCTTTTCCGATTTTACCCTTCTATGGCATTAGGGATGTTTGGTAACAGACGACCCATTTGAGGAAGACGATAAAACCTACTTTCAAGGCATATTGTGCTTGTGAATGTTGTTAATCTAAATTTTCATAGAAGTGTAGAGCTACATTGGGTTTTTTTCAATGAAGACGATGATTAAGGTTGGGGTTGTAATACTGGTTTTGTGTATTGTTCCTGCTATGATTCACCTTCCTTCCCAAGATATTTTAACATTACTTGAGTTTGAAAAAGAAATCAAGCATGACCCAATTGGGTTTGTTCTTATTTCCTGGAATGAAGAGTTAATCGACTTCAATGGCTGACCATCTTCCTTGAATGGAATCATGTGCAATAATGGTAATTTTGCTGGTGTGGTCCTCGATCCTCTATCTTTATCATTTGTCATCGATTTGAATGTATTCACAAATCTCACAAAATTGGTAACCCTTTTTGTTGGATTAGTGTCTAAGTCCATAACTATTTTGGTATGTACTTGACCCGATGGTGCATGGTCCTTTTGGGTTGCCTTCACCAAAGCAACTTGATTGGAGAAATAAATAAAGAGAGAGAGGTTATTATGATTTATTAATATGTTATAAGGATAATATATTAAAGGAGAAATCATATTTGTTTAATTAATATTGGTCAATAATTAATTAAGAATTAATTTTGTGATCAAGTGTAATTAATTAAACTAGAGGGGCTGAATTGTAATTATGTGATAGTTACAAAATAAGGTAAGGATTATCTTATATATATGGTGAACGAATTTGAGGTGTAAATCTCTTAGAATTCGACTAGGATAAGGATTTCTAGGACTTATCTTATGGTTGCTTGGTGGACAAGCAACTAGATAAGGATAAGGACTAAAACCCTAATCTTTACACCTATATAAACCCCCTAAGGCATAGGAATTCGTCCAACCCTTCCCAAGAAGTCTTTGAAACGAATTCTAACCTCTCTCCTCTCTCTTTATACCGTCTCCACTTGCTTATGGTGTTTGTAAGCCATTAGAGGAGTGACACTTGTGACTCTCTGCTTTCCAAGGTCAATTCAAGGAGGAATTGGATTGTTATTGCTACATAACAATCAAGGTATGTTCTTAAACCTAATTACATGTGAATTTGGATTTCCATATGCTAGAATTAGGGTTTATAGTCTTGGATTCAAAGCATGTACAATAGAGAAACCTAGATCCAAGCATTAGGGTTTGTATGAGCACATAGGATGTCTTATGACCAAAACCCATCAGTGGTATCAGAGCCATGATTGGTTTCTATTGTATTGATGCTTTATGTAACTGAAAATCGTGTTTTGGCCTCACTGTTCGACCTGACTCGGCGAGTCACTCTTGGACTCGGCGAGTCAGCCCTACTCGGCGAGTTCCAGAGGGTGACTCGGCGAGTCGGTGCGTCAGATAGTGCTTATCTCGGGATTTCTTGCTGTTTTTGCATTGGGATAATTACCTTATCATGTTAGATTAATATTAATCCGATTATATGATATATTTGACTATAATTTTAATCTAATTGAAGATATTTATCAATTAATAGGATAATTGTTTCCTTAAAAGATAATTGATTAATTATTTTAAGTAAATTGATAAATTATTTTGCAAGAAATCATCAAATATGGATAATTATGTGATTCAATGTTAATTTGAATTATTTGTTATTTGATCCTTGTTGTTATGAAAAGTTTCATATTTGGCCCTTTAGGTTTTATAGTTTAAATTTGAACCCCAAAAGTTTTGTTGTTTTGAAATTTAAATAGTTGAAACCCTAATGTTTTGAAAAAGGTTTCAAAACTTGCCCTCAAGTTTTGGAATTTAAATTTTGATTAAATAGTTTAATATTGATGCATATTTAAATTCTAAACCCTAATGTGTTGAAATGTTTCAAAACTTGCCCTCAAGTTTTGGAATTTAAAAGTTCATTAAAAGTTTAATTAGGAATGTTAAATTCTAAAACTCTAAGAAGTTTTGAAAAAGTTCAAATCACACCCTTATGGTTTTATTAATTAATTAAGGTGTATAATTAAAAGAGGTTTAATAAATCCATAAAAATTTAGGTTTACAATTTAAGTGAATTAAAAGTATAATTGTTAAATTGAACCACCAAATATTTTAAAAGTGTAAAATACACCCTATACTATATATAACATTAAAAGTCTAACATTATATATATGTATGAGTAAAAGTCAGTCTTACCGTTAGTAGGCCTCATTCACGAAGCTGGTCTATAAGGGGTGTTTAAGGAAATTGCCTATAAAATGGCGATTGAATGGGTATCCACTCTTACCCACCGCACTCTTGACCAGTGGAGGGTCGTTAGCCGAACGGGTAGGATAGGACGAAACCTTCCATTATAAGTATAATGAAGTATAAAAGTAACTAAATGTTTTCATATAATTCCCAATATTAGTTACTTAGGCAAAAGTGAATTGATGCAATTCCATGAAATTACACTTTGTGCCCTTGCGAAGACGTTAGTGGAGCGTGTGTGGTTAACCGGCACACTAAATGGGTCTAAGCAAAGGTAGCAAAGGGTGACTCAATGTTTGTCATAGTTCGGTGGAGCGTGTGTGGTTTACCGGCACATCGAATAGGTGACTGTAACATGTGAGGGCACCATGTAAGTTTGCATGGTTATTCATACCCGCTTTGTGATCCTCGGCATCCCAGTCACAAACAAGAGGGGCATATCGAGATTTAAACATGTCATTGAAAGTTCAATGAATCTCAAAGGATCTAGGAGTTTTCATAGATTTAAAACTTAAATTCTTTTTCGTTTTTCGTGGTGGAAATTAGTGAATCGTCATTCACTTACCTTCAAATATTCTGCAATTAGGGTTACGGCATCCCTCTCCCGAGCTGTAGAATATTGTGTTGGGTCCTAGCCTTAGTATCTCATTTGGGTGATTTACTAAGGACTCAATCTATCAACTAACTTGAATTCGTTTTCTCCCGTATTGTAGATGTCAAAGTTCGACAACTATGGTTTTCCCAAATCCCGTGGAACAAGCTTTCCACATGAAGATGGTATTCCACGATTCAATCGAGGAACAAGAAATCATGCTTCACTTCCTCCTCCTCCTCCTATTGTTCTCCCCAACCCACAAGATCGAAGAATTGAAAGGTTCAATATCACTAAAGCCCTATTAGAAATGAAACATGAAGATGGTAAACCCGTGTGTGCCCACGTTCTAGGAATGAAATCACACATTGATAGGTTGATAATGTTGGGTGTGTCATTCCCAGATGAGTTGGCTGTGAATTGGGTTTTGCAGTCACTTCCTGAATCATATAATGAGTTCAAAAGAAAGTATTATATGATGAATCATGACGACAACCTCATTGACCTAACTTACATGCTCATTGTTGCTGAATCAGAAATGATTTAGCGAAGCAATGGAGCGTATTTGTTGGGAAAGTCAACCAACCATGCTTCCGAGGACGTTCTAGGAGAACCGACCTACGTTTACTGCCAAAAGAAAGGGCGTTGGATACAAGTCTGCCCAAAGAGCCTGAAGAGTCCAGAAGTTGGGAGAGTCAAAGAGTATGGCAGCGCTTCAGGTAAAATCCACTATCTAACTCCATTAAGTTCCTATTCATTAATTCTTAATACATAATGTAATAAGATTACATTTGAATGTTTTACAGGATCGGTGAAAAGATAGGAAGCTTGGTGAAAGAGCAAGATGAATCTAATCACAAGGAATGGATCTTGATCGCATAGACTTGAAGATTAGATTTTGATCTTAGATAGTTATGATAGAGTTGTTAGAAATTTTTCTTTTGAAATACATAGTTTTCAATGGATTTTGCATTGTAAGGACATTTGTTTTCCGCTGCTTTTATAAATAAAATAAATTTTCGTTTGACTTATTTATTTATTTGTTTATTTCCTTGCAATAAAATCGTTATGAAAATTGGTGTTTGCATATTTCTACAACAAATGGATATGATTCTTATTTATGGTGTTTATGGAAAAGTCGAGAATTTACCAAATAGGGAGAGTTTTCTCATCGCCCAAGTTTCATTTGGACAGAAACTTGGAATCATGCAACGTGGATGCACGATGAATGAGAAATTTCGTATTTGGAAATTAGACTGATTCATTGACAAAGTGTCAAGTGAAGGACTAAGAGATCGAGCACACAATGTTGCGTGTTGATCAAGACCACCATAAGAGTAACAATGATATTCGTCATGATTTACTAAAGGTTTAGTAAATATGATTATACTTACAAGATTAAGTGTAATTCTAAATTGATTAAAGGGTTTAGATCAATAGTGGAACGAATAAGAAGAATCAAGTAGGCAGAAAGATAAAAGTTTCTCCATTCTAAGAAGATGGGAGAGTACCTTTTATGCTTTATGATAGGTCTTAATGATTAAGAACCATATCTCAATTGATCCTCTAAGTGAGTCTTAGTACAATTGTATGTCTAAGAAGAGGAATCAAGAATTGAAGAAATGGTTAAATCAATAAGTCAATCATACTTCGTTCCAATAACAAGTCTTAAAGTTAAGATTGTGACATTGAGTGAAAGGTATTAAGAAGGTTTGTAACTTTCATTAAATGTGGAAAGTTGTGATGTCTTGGATAAGACAAAGACCAACTAGGACCAATTTATGAAGTGTTTTGATAAAAGCTACACTAACTCTTGAATATTTGTTTGTCAAGAAATTGTTTTTGACAAGAGAATCTTATATGTGAAGGAGTCAGTGGGAGTCTTAATGGTCTTGAAAGGTTTCAAGAACAAATCAAATAAACCTTATCGATCATCACTGGCACACGAGTTGAGGTTTACAACCTATCGTGTTGACATTATTTTGATTTTGTGCCAATCCAATCAAGTTAATTATGCATGTGAGTTCTATGAGTTCTCATTTTGAACGCATAAAAGGCAAAGCACCTTAATCAATGAAAGGTACATTGATAAGAAAGGGTGAGCTGCTTAACTACTTGGAAGACATGGTGGGCAGCTGTGCTACCATAAGGCAAGAAATCAAGATTAAGAAAAGTTCGATCCATAAGAGTTTGAATTTGTCGTAAACTTTGGTTTTGACAAATTCACATGGATAGGAACAAATACACTGTTTAAATCTAAGTGTCATAAGATTTCCTCCTTCGTGAAAATGATTGTGAGGAAATGCTTTCACTAAGACAGATTTTAAGAAGATAGTGATTGTAAAATTGCATTCTCGAATTCAATTATGGTTACGGCATCCCTTTCCATAATTTGAATTGTGAGGTTTGGCAATTAGTCTTAATTGTTTAGACACACATATGAACTATCGAAGGCAAAGGTGTATAAGTTCAAGAAGCATTGATAAAGGATTATCAAAGCACTAAGTATTAGAAACATGAACTTAAGAAATTCAATAAGCATTGTTTTTCTGAAAGTTAAGATGTTTATGAATACATGTCGAAGCTAGTGGGAGCATAAGTGTTATGTTTTATAATAATCATCAAGATAGTGGGAGCATAAAAGTTATGATTGTATGATTATTAAGGAAAGTATTGCAAGGTTAGCAATATTAATTATAGAAAACATGAGTCATACTTTGCAAAGTCGCAATAGTTGAAAAGTTGTTTTGCTATAATTAAGGGAGAGAATATCATGCTTCATTTCAAATCTAAAGGATTAGGTTGAGAAATGTTAATAAATTTAGTCAAAGGTACATAGTGTGTTCTTAAAATTTCAATTATGATTACGGCATCCCTCTTCACAATTCGAATTTTGAGAACGTAGCAAATAAAACATTATGCGTCGTGTCCCATACGCTTCGGGTATAGGATCGATTGCAAATGCTTTAATGTTTGACCATTCTAAAATTTTCCAAATGTCGAGCGCATTTAGAGGGAAAAGGGACTAGAATTGGTTTTGACTAAAATAATTAAACAACTATCAAAGGACAATCTAAGTTCGACGAGGATTGGTCGCTTGTGAGTAGTTGGAAGTATAGTATTGGAAAATATGGAAATGCTTCCATATTGGATGGACCATATCGACATCATTACGAATAGATAAGATTCTATTAAGAATGAGTTGTCATATGGAACATATGGAAGTGTGTCCATATTGGGAATTGAATATTGAGAAATCTATGACTAGATTAGAAACTTCTATGCAAAAGGATGTTCAAAGAAAGTACTTTGAGTGAGAGACATCACATCTATGGAATTGTCTTGTAACAATCTCCGAAAGAAGACTTTGTAATATCATTGGCAATAGTCTTAGTGACTTTGGGGCAGTGACATTACGAAAGGATAGTTGCATAAGAATGTTAGAATGTAGCATATTCTATAAGTAGCAAGAATTTGATATTCTTTTACTTATGAAAAGGATTTGGAGTTGTGAAATGAGAATGATTGGAAATGTGTTCAATGTGATCTATTTCACAAAGTAAGAACCATAGGTAAACATTGTGTGCATGCTAGGAGCATGGGACAAGTGTTGTAATTCAAGTAAGAAGTTGATTACCCGAAACTACAAAAAATGAGTAATCAATATGGTGATAAATAAAAGGTGTTTTATTTATGCTCAAAGGG